>NW_025185409.1:0-2841 GCF_004010195.1 Chiloscyllium plagiosum | reverse complement strand
GTACAGCTGTAGTATAACCTCATGGTTCCGGAACTCGATCCCTCTATTAATAAAAGCTAAAAGACTGTATGCCTTCTTAACAACCCTATCAACCTGGGTAGCAACTTTCAAGGATCTGTGTACCTGGACACCGAGATCTCTCTGCTCATCTACACTACCAAGAATCTTACCATTAGCCCAGTACTTTGCATTCTGGTTACACCGACCAAAATGAAACACCTCACACTTGTCCGCATTAAACTCCATTTGCCACCTCTCAGCCCAGCTCTGTAGCTTATCTATGTCTCTCTGTAACCTACTACATCCTTCGTCACTATCCACAACTCCACCGATTTTAGTGTCATCTGCAAATTTATTAACCCACCCTTCTATGCCCATCTATGGCTTTCAAATGCACCATCTTGTAATGTGTAATCAATTTATTTTGGCCTTTGCTTTCTGCACTGACTCTCCCAATGTCCTCCTGTGCCACATGCATGAAATGCCAGCTATCCTCTCAGGAGTTGTATGAATGTGCACTGACTGTATTCCTTACTCACGTTACCTGCTTTGTCTGGCGTGCCAGTAGATTTTTCTCATTCATTCACGGGATGAGGGCGTCACTGGCTAGGCCAGCATTTATTGCCCACCACCACTGGGCGGCACAGTAGCTCAGTGATTAGCACTGCTGCCTCACAGCGCCAGGGACCCGGGTTCAATTCCTGCCTCGGGTAACTGTCTGTGTGGAGTTTGCACGTTCTCCCCGCCTCTGTCTGGGGTTTCTTTCGGGTGTTCCGGTTTCCTCCCACAGTCCAAAGACGTGCAGGTTAGGTCAATTGGCTATGCTAAATTGCCCGTAGTGTTGCGTGCATTAGTTAGGGATTATTAGAGGGTAGGGGAATGGGTGTGGGCTACTCTTTGGAGGGCTGGTGTGGACTTGTTGGGCTGAAGGGCCTGTTTCCATACTGTAGGAAATCTAATCTAATTGCCCAGAGGGCAGTTAAGAGTCAACGGCATTGCTGTGGGTCTTGAGTCATATGTAGGCCAGACCAGGTAAGGATGGCAGTTTCCTTTCTAAAAGGACATTAGTGAACCAGATGGGTTTTTCCAACTAACTACAATGGTTTCACAATTGTTAGACTCTTAATTCCAGGTAAAGTCAGAAGTCTCTCGGTTATAGTCCAACAGGTTTATTTCAAATGCACACCAGCACCTCCACATCATGGCTTTGCAGTGGCAACTCCTCAGCCGATCAGATTCTACTGAACAATCTTTCTGCTGTCGTATAAATTGTTGTGACCATTTGAAATGTAACATTCTTGCGTTGACCCTGATGAATGGACAATAAAACAAGTCAGCAGCACGTCCATCCATCCAGTGGGTCTCACAGTGCTATCTACTGTTAGTTTACTCCGTCAGCATTTCTCAATACTTCACAACGTTTTTCCGATGGTTTATCTATTTCTGAGGCTCAGTGAACACCAGAGGAAGGATATTATCATCGCCCTGTCTCAGTGTATAGTTTATGTAGCCCAGGATTTCAAGTCAAAGAGTGAAAGTTGTTGAAGACTGGAAGAAGTCCAGGGGACACAGTCTAAGAATAAGGGGGATATCTTTCAGGACGGAGATGAGGAAGGATTTCTTCACTCAGGGAGTTGTGAACCTGTGGAATTCTCTCCCACAGGAAGTATTGGGGCCGGTTCATTAGATATATCCAGGAGGGAGCTGGATGTGGTGGTTGTGGCAAAAGGGATCAAGGGATGTGGAGAGAAACCGGGAATGAGATACTGGGATTGGATGATCAGTCATGATCACATTGAATGGTGGAGCAGGCTTGAAGGGCCGAATGGCCTCCTCCTGCTCCTATTTTCTATGTTTCTATGAAGCAGTGGATTTAGGTAATCTGTAAAAACCATGAGAACTCTGCTTATAAACCTGCCTGATACAAATCATTGGCCTTTCTATGCACATGCTATATATAATGACCATGAAATAACCCAGATTTCCAGCATTCACAGCTCATTGTTTTATTTTGGATAGGAATTAGTCTCACATGATAAATCTGTTCCTTCAATTACAGATCCCGACAGACCTGATAAATTTTAATTTGAATTCAAACACTGGGTGTTTACATTTAAGGAACTAGATTTGAGAGAATTACATTGCCATACCTTTCCAAAAAAACTAGCACAATTTAATGCCTCACCCATTAGGCAAGCAATGGAATCAAAATAGAGAGTTCTGGAAAAACAATTCACATCGAGGTGGGGCCTAAGGAGTGGTGTTCTTAACTTTGAGACAAAAGGTCACTGGGCTCAAGTTCAATTGCAGACATGGGGGCACAAGGCCAAGGGTCAGTGCTGAGGGAGTGCCGCACTGTCACAGAGTCAGAGCAGAGGGAGTGCCGCACTCTCATAGGGTCAGTGCTGAGGGAGCGCTGCACTGTCACAGAGTCAGAGCAGAGGGAGTGCCGCACTGTCAGAGGGTCAGTGCTGAGGGAGTGCCGCACTGTCACAGGGTCAGTGCTGAGGAAGCGCTGCACTGTCATAGGGTCAGTGCTGAGGGAACGTTGCACTGTCATAGGGTCAGTGCTGAGGGAGTGCTGCACTGTCATAGGGTCAGTGCTGAGGGAGCGCTGCACTGTCACAGAATCAGTGCTGAGGGAGTGACGCACTGTCAGAGGGTCAGTGCTGAGGGAGTGCCGCACTGTCACAGGGTCAGTGCTGAGGGAGCGCTGCACTGTCAGGGGGACAGTGCTGAGGGAGCGCTGCACTGTCATAGGGTCAGTGCTGAGGGAGTGCCGCACTGTCATAGGGTCAGTGCTGAGGGAGTGCTGCACTATCATAGGGTCAGTGCTGAGGA
>NW_025185408.1:0-2841 GCF_004010195.1 Chiloscyllium plagiosum | reverse complement strand
CGCAGACCTGTCCATGAACACGAAGACCTGTCCATGCTCACACAGACCTGTCCATGCTCACACAGACCTGTCCATGAACATGCAGACCTGTCCATGAACACGCAGACCTGTCCATGAACACGCAGACCTGGCCATGAACACGCAGACCTGGCCATGAACACGCAGACCTGTCCATGAACACGCAGACCTGTCCATGCTCACACAGACCTGTCCATGAACACACAGACCTGTCCATGATCACGCAGACCTGTCCATGCTCATGCAGATCTGTCCATGAACACGCAGACCTGTCCATGAACACGCAGACCTGTCCATGAACACGAAGACCTGTCCATGCTCACACAGACCTGTCCATGCTCTCACAGACCTGTCCATGAACACACAGACCTATCCATGAACACACAGACCTATCCATGAATACACAGACCTATCCATGAACACACAGACCAGTCCATGCACACACAGACCTGCCCAATATAACTCAGACCTGTCCATATATACACAGACCTGTCCATATATACACAGACCTGTCCATATATACACAGACCTGTCCATGTTCACACAGATCTGTCCATGTTCACACAGACCTGCCCATGAACACGCAGACCTGTCCATGAAAACGCAGACCTGTCCATGCTCACACAGACCTGGCCATGCTCACACAGACCTGTCCATGCTCACACAGACCTGTCCATGCTCACACAGACCTGTCCATGAACACACAGACCTGTCCATGCTCACACAGACCTGTCCATTAAACACACAGACCTGCCCAATATAACTCAGACCTGTCCATGCTCACGCAGACCTGTTCATGCTCACGCAGACCTGTCCATGCTCTCACAGACCTGTCCATGAACACACAGACCTATCCATGAACACACAGACCTGTCCATGAACACACAGACCTTTCCATATGAACACGCAGACCTGTCCATGAACACGCAGACCTGTCCATGAACACGCAGACCTGTCCATGAACACGCAGACCTGTCCATGAACACGCAGACCTGTCCATGAACACGCAGACCTGTCCATGAACACGCAG
This sequence comes from Chiloscyllium plagiosum, assembly GCF_004010195.1. Classification (NCBI taxonomy): domain Eukaryota; kingdom Metazoa; phylum Chordata; class Chondrichthyes; order Orectolobiformes; family Hemiscylliidae; genus Chiloscyllium; species Chiloscyllium plagiosum. The sequence goes on along the minus strand of NW_025185408.1, from coordinate 1,793 downwards.
ACCTGTCCATGAACACGCAGACCTGTCCATGAACACGCAGACCTGTCCATGCTCACGCAGACCTGTCCATGCTCACGCAGACCTCTCCATGATCACGCAGACCTGTCCATGATCACACAGACCTGTCCATGTGCACACAGACCTGTCCACAAAAAAAACAGACCTGTCCATTTGCACGCGGACATGTCCATTTGCACGCGGACATGTCCATTTGCACGCGGACATGTCCATTCTCACGCGGACATGTCCATTTGCACGCGGACATGTCCATTTGCACGCGGACATGTCCATTTGCACGCGGACATGTCCATGCTCACGCGGACATGTCCATTCTAACACAGACCTGTTCATAGGACATGTCCATTTGCACGCGGACATGTCCATGCTCACGCGGACATGTCCATGTTCACACTGACATGTGCATTCTAACACAGACCTGTTCATATTCACACAGACCTGTCCTTGTTCACACCTTACCATGCACTCAGAGATATGTTCATGTGCACGCAGACCTGTCCATGCGCGCGCAGACCTGTCCATGCGCGCGCAGACCTGTCCAGGCGCGCGCAGACTTGTCCAGGCGCGCGCAGACCTGTCCAGGTGCGCGCAGACCTGTCCAGGCGCGCGCAGACCTGTCCAGGCGCGCGAAGACCTGCCCAGGCACGCGCAGACCTGTCCAGGCGCGCGCAGACCTGTCCAGGCACGCGCAGACCTGTCCAGGCGCGCGCAGACCTGTCCAGGCACGCGCAGACCTGTCCAGGCACGCGCAGACCTGTCCAGGCGCGCTCAGACCTGTCCAGGCGCGCTCAGACCTGTCCATAAATACACAGACCTGTCCATAAATACACAGACCTGTCCATGTTCACACAGACCTGTCCATGTGCACACAGACCTGTCCATGTGCACACAGATCTGTCCATGCACTCACAGACCTGTCCATGCACACACAGACCTGTCCATGCACACACAGACCTGTCCATTTACACACAGACCTATCCATTTTCACACAGACCTGTACATGCTCGCCCAGACCTGTCCATGCCACGGACCTGTCCATGCGCGCACGGAACTGTCCATGCGCGCAAGGACCTGTCAATGCGCACACAGGCCTGGCCATATTCACACTGACCTGTCCATGCACTCACAGACGTGTTCATGCTCACACAGACCTGTTCATGCTCACACAGACCTGTTCATTGTGACACAGACGTGTCCATGCACAAACAAACATGTCCATGCACGCACAGACCTGTCCATGGACACGCAGACCTGTCCATGCACACGCAGACCTGTCCATGCACACACAGACCAGTCCATGCTCTCACAGACCAGTCCATGCTCACACAGACCAGTCCATGCTCACACTGACCAGTCTATGCTCACGCGGACATGTCCATGCTCTCACAGACCAGTCCATGCTCTCACAGACCAGTCCATGCTCACACTGACCAGTCCATGCTCACGCAGACAAGTCCATGCTCTCACAGACCAGTCCATGCTCTCACAGACCAGTCCATGCTCACACTGACCAGTCCATGCTCACGCGGACATGTCCATGTTCACACTGACATGTCCATTCTAACACAGACCTGTTCATATTCACACAGACCTGTCCTTGTTCACACCTGACCATGCACTCAGAGATATGTTCATGTGCACGCAGTCCTGTCCATGCTCACGCAGAACTGTCCAAGCTCACGCAGACCTGTCCATGCGCGCGCAGACCTGTCCATATATACACAGACCTGTCCATAAATACACAGACCTGTCCATATATACACAGACCTGTCCAT
>NW_025185407.1:1429-2841 GCF_004010195.1 Chiloscyllium plagiosum | reverse complement strand
AGGGTACACTTCGACACACTGACTCTCAGTGGGATACAGTCCCACACACAGTGACTCTCTCTGAGATACAGTCCCACACACACTGTCTCTCACTGGGATACAGTTCCACACACACTAACTCTCACTGGGATACAGTCCCACACACAGTGACTCTCGCTGAGATACAGTCCCATACACACTCACTCTCACTGGGATACAGTTCCACACACACTAACTCTCTCTGGGATACAGTTCTACATGCACTGACTCTTACTGGAATACAGCTCCCACACACACTGACTCTCACTGGGGTACAGTCCCACACTCACTGGGGTACACATGACACACACACTGACTCTCACAGGGGTACAGTCCCACACACACGGTCTCTCACTGGGATACAGTTCCCACACACACTGACTCTCACTGGGGTACAGCTCATACACACACTGACCCTGCCTGGGGTACAGTTCCCACACACACTGACTCTCACTGGGATACAGTTCCACACACATTAACTCGCACTGGGATACAGTCCCAAACACAGTGACTCTCTCTGGGATACAGTTCCCACACACACACTGACCCTGCCTGGGGTACAGTTCCCACACAGACAGACACTCACAGGGGCACTGCTCCCACACACATTGACTCTCACTGGTGTACACTCCCACACACACTGACACTCACTGGAAAACAGTCTCACACACATTGACTCTCACTGGGATTCAGTTCCACACACACTGACTCTCACTGGGATACAGTCTCATACATACTGACTCTCACTGGGGTACAGTCCCACACACACTGTCTCTCACTGGGATACAGTTCCACACACACTGACTCTCACTGGGATACAGTCTCATACATACTGACTCTTACTGGAATACAGCTCCCACACACACTGACACTCACTGGGATACAGTCCGCCACATACTCACTCTCAGTGCGATATAGTCACTCACACACTGACGCTCTCTGGGAAACAGTCTCACACACATTGACTCTCACTGGGATTCAGTTCCACACACACTGCCTCTCACTGGGATACAGTCTCGTACACACTGACTCTCACTGGGATACAGTCTCGTACACACTGACTCTCACTGGGATACAGTCTCACACACACACTAACTCTCAGTGGGATACAGTCCCGCATACACTGACTCTCACTGGGATACAGTCACACACACTGACTCCTACTGGGGTACAGCTCCCTCATACACTGACTCTCATTGGTATACAGTCGCACGCACACTGTCTCTCACTGTGGTACAGTCCCACACACGCTGACTCTCACTGAGAAACAGTCACACACAATGACTCTCACTGTGGTACAGTCCCCACACACATTAACTCTCACTGGGGTACAGTCACGCACACTGTCTCTCACAGGGATACAGTCTCACACACGCTGACTCTCACTGGGGTAC
>NW_025185407.1:0-1276 GCF_004010195.1 Chiloscyllium plagiosum | reverse complement strand
TGGGATACAGTCCCAAACACAGTGACTCTCTCTGGGATACAGTTCCCACACACTGACTCCTACTGGGGTACAGCTCCCTCATACACTGACTCTCATTGGTATACAGTCGCACGCACACTGTCTCTCACTGTGGTACAGTCCCACACACGCTGACTCTCACTGAGAAACAGTCACACACAATGACTCTCACTGTGGTACAGTCCCCACACACATTAACTCTCACTGGGGTACAGTCACGCACACTGTCTCTCACAGGGATACAGTCTCACACACACTGACTCTGACTGGGGTACAGTCTCTCACACACTGTCTCTCACTGGGATACAGTTCCACACACACTAACTCTCACTGGAATACAGTTCTACATGCACTGACTCTCACTGGAATACAGCTCCCACACACACTGACTCTCACTGGGGTACACATCCCACACACACTGACTCTCACTGGGGTACAATCCCACACACACTGACCCTCACTGGGGTACAGCTCCCACACACACTGACTCTCACTGGGGTACAATCCCACACACACTGACTCTCACTGGGATACAGTTCCACACATACTAACTCTCACTGGGCTACAGTCCCACACACAGTGACTCTCCCTGAGATACAGTCCCACACACACTGACTCTCACTGGGGTACACATCCCACACACACTGACACTCACTGGGATACAGTTCCCACACACACACTGACTCTCACTGGGGTACAGCTCCCACACCCACTGACTCTCACTAGGGCACTACTCCCACACTCACTGACTCTCACTGGGGTACACATCCCACACTCACTGACTCTCACTGGGGTACTACTCCCACACTCCCTGACTCTCACTGGGGTACAGTCCCACACACACTGAATCAAACTAGGGTACACTTCGACACACTGACTCTCAGTGGGGTACAGCTCCCACACACACTGAGTCTCACTGGGGTACAGTTTGACACACACTGCCTCTCACTAGGGTACACATCCCACACACATTGATCCTCACTGGGATACAGTCCCACTCTCACTGACTCTCACTAGGGTAATGCTCCCATACACACTGCCTCTCACTGAGGTACAACTCCAACACTCACTGTCTCTCACTGGGATACAGTTCCCACACACACATTGACACTCACTGGGATACAGTCCGCCACATACTCACTCTCAGTGCGATATCGTCACTCACACACTGACTCTCACTGGGAAACAGTCTCACACACATTGACTCTCACTGGGATTCAGTTCCATACACACTGACTCTCACTCGGAAACAGTCTCA
>NW_025185406.1:2712-2841 GCF_004010195.1 Chiloscyllium plagiosum | reverse complement strand
CCAAAATTATCACAATGTGTTAGTTAAAAAAATCCAATGAGTTCCTGTGTAATGCAGTGATGAGCAACGGAATGCTGTTCAGTGGCTAAAACTGTTCTGCTGCTTGTGTCCTTGGCAAGTAGTAGCCAG
>NW_025185406.1:0-1499 GCF_004010195.1 Chiloscyllium plagiosum | reverse complement strand
CTCTCCATGTGGTATCCCTCACTGTGTGGGTCTAATTGTTGAGTCTGTCAACACCTCCCGCTCTCGCAGTTACTCCAGATCCTGAGCCAACAGAATTCTCCACTCCAGAGAGACGCAACAGCACAGGCCAGGGATGGAATTTGGGATTTTCCAGATCTCTGTGGGGCTCATTTCCATTCTCCATGTGTAACCCTCACTGCATCGGTCTAATTTCCCATTCTGTCTATTTCTCTGTCTCCTGTAGGTAATCAGGAAGTTCCTGACCGAATAGACTTCCCAACTGCCAGATGTCTCATCCATCACCACATTGAAGATGGTTGGTCAGCCAGAGAGACAAAGGGCAGAGGTTCTTGAGCCTTCAATAAATCCTGCAGTGAGGTAAGATCATTCACAGTGCACAGAGCAGAGAGCAATGAGCGGGCTCCAAACATCGGCTAACAAGACTGATATAGATACAGTGCTGGAGGGGAGCACAGTATAGGCACACCCCAGACTCAATCACCACATCTACTTTAACCTGTGTTGCACTGAGACAGCATCGAGAGTTCAAGAGTTATCAATCCAGGCCTGTGCTGTCTTCGTGAGCATCAGGACAACAGAGGTTAAAGCAGGCCTCCGACGAGAGGTTGGGAATGCTGCCTGTTCTGTGTTCTCCCTCCAACACTGTGCTAAGACTCACTACTCTGCAACACTGTATCTATGGCATGGCTTGTGCACCAGTGTCTTCAGTCATTTTTAACTCCTATGACAGTAATTGTCCCTGTAACTTGCTCCATTCCCGATAGTCCCTCCACATAGTCGGAATGTACTGCATTCCAGACTACCTCCCTATTGCTGTGACTTGCTTCAGTGTCTACAACATGCCTTATTTCGGTACTGTAATCCTCTTTAACTGGATACAGAGTGATACAACACGGAAACAGAACCTGTGGTCCAACCCCTCAATACTGCCCATGTTACCGAAACTGAACGAGTCTCATTTCCCTGCGTTTGGCCCTTATCTCTTCAAACCTTCTCCTCTCAATGTACCTGCCCAAATGCCTTTTCCATGCTGTAATTGTTCTTGTTTCTCCCATGTGCCTGAGGCAGTCTGTTCTGTCTGTGCACCATCCTCTGTGGAAAATGTTCCCCCTCAGCTCCCTCTTTAAATCCTTGCTCTCTCACCTCCCGTTTATACCCTCTAGTTTTGGACTCACCTACCCTTGGTTATTCACCATTCTTAGGGTCACCCCGTGGCCTCCTCTGCCCAAGGGAAATATTTAGGACAATGTTACAAATATTTCTAATGTATGTAACAAAGTGCTGGCCAATGTTGGCAAATCTGCCAAATGCCGCTTTCCCCACCCTGTCCACCTGGTATGCCACTTCCGAGGAACAATGTAACTGCACCCCCTGGTCTCACTCTGTCTCTCTGTTCAACAACCCTGCCCAGAGCCCTTCCATTAACTGCATTAGTCCTCCCTGGTTTGTCTTAACAAACTCCAACACCTGGATTAAAC
>NW_025185405.1:0-2841 GCF_004010195.1 Chiloscyllium plagiosum | reverse complement strand
AATGAGTCAAGGTTAACGCTTTCATTCAATCAAGCAAACTTCATTCATTGATTCACTGTATCAAACTTCAGTCATTGATCCAATGAATCAAACGTTATTCATTATTTCAATGAAACAAACTTTACACACTTACTTAGTGAATCAAACTGCACACGTTCATTCAATCAAAGACACGGCACTTGTCAATTCAATGAGATGAAGTACTCTCATTCATTCAATGCCACAAACTTCATTCATTGTCTCAATCAAACTGCACACATTCACTCCATGAACCAAACTGTAAGCGTTAATTCAATGAGAAGAGCTTCTCTCATGCACTCCGTGTGTCAAGCACAAAGCTTTAATTCACCGAAACAAACGGCATTCACTCATTGATTGAATCAAACTTCAATCATTGATTCAATGAATCAAACCTTATTTCTTGTTTCAAATGAACAAACGTAACTCACTTACTTAGTGAATCGTACTGTACTCGTTCATTCAATGAAACAGACTGCACATGATAATTCAATGGGTAGAGGGAACCTCATTGGTTCAATGCCACAAGCTTAGCGTTTTAATTCAATGAGTAGAGCTTCTCTCATTCATGTAATGTGTGAAGCTTAACGCTTTCATTCGATCAAACAAACTTACTCATAAACATCGTGAATCAAATTGAGTCCATTCATTCAGTGAAATACACCGCACGACTTATTCAATGAGTATAGCTCCTACCATTCATTCAATACCACTAGCAAAACGCATTCATTCGATGAAACAAACTGCACGCATTCATTCAATGATACAGACTGCACGCCTTAATTCAATAAGTAGAGCTTCTCTCATTCATTCAATGAGTCAAGGTTAACGCTTTCATTCAATCAAACAAACTTAGCTCATAAACCTCGTGAATCAATATGCCCACATTCATTCAGTGAAATACACCGCACAACTTATTCAAAGAGTAGAGCTCCTACCATTCATTCAATGCCACGAGAAAAACTCATTCATTCTATGAAGCAAACTGCACGCATTCATGCAATGATACAGACTGCACGCCTTATTTCAATGAGTTGAGCTTCTCTCATTCATTCAATGTGTCAAGCTTAACGCTTTAATTCAATCAAGCAAACTGCTTTCATTGATTCATTGAATCAAACTTCAATCATTGATCCAATGAATCAAACGTTATTCATTATTTCAATGAAACAAACTTAACACACTTATTCATTGAATCAAACTGCACACGTTCATTCAATCAAATACACGGCACTTGCCAATTCAATCAGTGGAGCTACTCTCATTCATTCAGTGCCACAAGCTTCACTCATTGTCTGAATCAAACTGCACACATTCACTCCATGAACCAAACTGCACGTGTTAATTAAATGAGTAGAGCTTCTCTCATTCAATCCATGTGTCAAGCTCAACACTTTAATTCAATGAAACACACGGCATTCACTCATTGAATGAATGAAACTTCAATCATTGATTCAATGAATCAAACCTAATTCCTTGTTTCAAAGGAATAAACGTAACTCACTTATTTCGTGAATCCTACTGCACTCGTTCATTCAATGAAACAGACTGCACATGATAATTCACTGAGTAGAGGTAATCTCATTGGTTCAATGCCACAAGCATCGCGTTTTAATTCAATGAGTGGAGCTTCTCTCATTCATTTATTGTGTGAAGCTTAACGCTTTCATTCAATCAAACAAACTTAAGTCATAAACCTCGTGAATCTATCTGTCCACATTCATTCAGTGAAATACACCGCACGACTTATTCAAAGAGTAGAGCTCCTACCATTCATTCAATGTCACGAGCAAAACGCATTCATTCGATGAAACAAACTGCACGCATTCATTCAATATTACAGACTGCACGCCTTAATTCAATGTGTAGAGCTTCTCTCATTCATTCAATGTTTCAAGCTTAACGCTTTCAGTGAATCAAACAAACTTAACTCTTAAACCTCGTGAATCTATCTGCCCACATTCATTCAGTGAAATACACCGCACGACTTATTCAAAGAGAAGAGCTCCTACCATTCATTCAATGCCACGAGCAAAACGCATTCATTCAATGATACAGACTGCACGCCTTAATTTAATGGGTAGAGCCTCTCTCATTCACTCCGTGTCAAGCTTAACGCTTTAATTCAATGAACCAAACAGTATTCACTCAGCGATTGAATCAAACTTCGATCATTGATACAATGAATCAAACGTTATTCGTTATTTCAATGAAACAAACAACACACTTTTTAGTGAATCAAACTGCACACGTTCATTCAATCAAAGACACGGCACTTGTCAATTCAATGAGAAGAACTACTCTCATTCATTCAATGCCACAAGCTTCACACATTGTCTCAATATAACTGCGCACATTCACTCCATGAAACAAACTGCAAGTGTTAATTCAATGAGTAGAGCTTCTCTCATGCACTACATGTATCATGCTTAACGCTTAAATTCAATGAAACAAACGGCATTCACTCATTGAATGAATGAAACTTCAATCATTGATTCAATGAATGAAACCTAATTCCTTGTTTCAAAGGAACAAACGTAACTCACTTATTTAGTGAATTCTACTGCACTCGTTCATTCAATGAAACAGACGGCACATGATAATTCAATGAGTAGAGGTAATCTCATTGGTTCAATGCCACAAGCTTAGCGTTTTAATTCAATGAGCAGAGCTTCTCTCATTCATTTATTGTGTCAAGCTGAACTCGTTAATTCAATCAAACAAACTTAACTCATAAACCTCGTGAATCAATCTGCACGAATTCATTCATTGAAATACACCGATAGGGTTAGGGTTAGGGTTAGGGTTAGGGTTAGGGAGGCG
>NW_025185404.1:0-2841 GCF_004010195.1 Chiloscyllium plagiosum | reverse complement strand
GCCTGTCGCCCATCATTGATGCCTGTCTTCCATCATTGATACCTGTGTCCCACCATTGATGCCGATCTCCCATCATTGATGTCTGTCTCCCATCAGTGATACCTGCCTCCCATCATTGAGAACTGTCTCCCATCATTGATGCCTATCTCCCATCATTGATGCCTGTCTCCCATCATTGATACCTGTCTCCCATCATTGATACATGTCTCCTATTATTGATGCCTGTCTCAAATCATTGATCATTGTCCCCATCATTGACGCCTGTCTCCCATCATTGATCCTTATTTCCCATCATTGATGCCTGTCTCCCATCATTGATGCCTGTCTCCCATCATTGATACTTGTCTCCCATCATTGATACCTGTCTCCCATCATTGATGCCTGTCTCCCATCTTTGATACCTGTCTTCCATCATTGATACCTGTCTCCCATCATTGATGCCTGTCTCCCATCATTGATGCCTGTCTCCCATCATATTTATCTGTCACCCATCATTGATTCCTGTGTCCCATCATTGATACCTGTCTCCCATCATTGACGTCTGTCACCCATCATTGATGCATATCTCCCATCATTGATGCCTGTCTCCCATCATTGATACCTGTCTCCCATCATTGATACCTGTCTCCCATCGTTGATACCTGTCTCCCATCATTGATGCCTGTCTCTCATCATTGATGCCTGTCTTCCATCATTGATACCTGTCCCCCATCATTGATATCTGTCTCCCATCATTGATGCCTGCCTCCCATCATTGATACCTGTCTCCCATCATTGATACATGTCTCCCATCAATGATACCAGTCTCTGATCATTGATGTCCGTCTCCCATCATTGATATCTATCCCCCATCATTGATATCTGTCTCCTATCATTGATGCATGTGTCCCATCATTGATGCCTGTCTCCCATCATTTATACCTGTCTCCCATGATTGATACCTGTCTCCCAACATTGATATCTATCTCCCATCATTGATATCTGTCTCCCATCATTGATACCTGTCTCCCATCATTGCTGCCTGTCTCCCATCATTGCTGCCTGTCTCCCATCATTGATACCTGTCTCCCATCATTGATACATGTCTCCCATCAATGATACCTGTCTCTGATCATTGATACCTGTCCCCCGTCATTGATATCTGTCTCCCATCATTGATGCATGTGTCCCACCATTGATGCCTGTCTCCTATCATCGATGCCTGTCTCCCATCATTGATACCTGTCTCCCATCATTGATACCTGTCTCCCAACATTGATATCTGTCTCCCATCATTGATGCCTGTCTCCCATCATTGATGCCTATCTCCTATCATTAATACCTGTCTCCCATCATTGTTATCTGTCTCCCATCATTGATATCTGTCTCTCATCATTGATGCCCGCCTCCCATCATTGATACCTATCCGCCATCATTGATATCTGTCTCCCATCATTGATGCATGTCTCCCATCATTGATATCTGTCTCCCATCATTGATACCTGTCTCCCATCATTGACATCTGTCTCCCATCATTGATGCCTGTCTCCCATCATTGATATGTCTCCCATCAATGATACCTGTCTCTGATCGTTGATGCCTGTCTCCCATCATTGATACCTGTCCCCCGTCATTGATATCTTTCTCCTATCATTGATGCATGTGTCCCATCATTGATGCTTGTCTCCCATCATTGATGCCTGTCTCCCATCATTGATACCTGTCTCCCATCATTGATACCTGTCTCCCAACGTTGATATCTGTCTCCCATCATTGATGCCTATCTCCTATCGTTGATACCTGTCTCCCATCATTGATATCTGTCTCCCATCATTGATATCTGTCTCTCATCATTGATGCCTGTCTCCCATCATTGATGCCTATCTCCCATCATTGATACCTGTCTCCCATCACTGATATCTGTCCCCCATCATTGATACCTGTGTCCCATCATTGATACCTGTCTCCCGTCATTGATGTCAGTCACCCATCATTGATATCGGTTTCCCGTCATTGATGCCTGCCTCCCATCATTGATGCCTATCTCCCAACATTGATACCTGTCTCCCATCATTGAGACCTGTCTCCCATCACTGATATCTGTCTCTCATCATTGATGCCTGTCTCCCATCATTGATGCCTATCTCCCATCATTGATACCAGTCTCCCATCATTGATGCCTGTCTCCCATCATTAATGCCTATCTCCCATCATTGATATCTGTCCCCCATCATTGATACCTGTGTCCCATCATTGATAACCTGTCTCCCGTCATTGATGTCAGTCACCCATCATTGATATCGGTTTCCCATCATTGATGCCTGCCTCCCATCATTGATGCCTATCTCCCATCATTGATACATGTCTCCCATCATTGATAGATGTATTCCAGGATTGATACCCATCTCCTATCATTGATGCCTGTCTCCCATCATTGATAGCTGTCCCCCATCATTGATCATTGTCCCCCATCATTGATGCCTGTATCCCATCTTTGAGACCTGTCTCCCATCATTGATACCTATCCCCCATCATTGATACCTGACTCCCATCATGAAAGTCTGTCACCCATCATTGATGCATATCCCCCATCATTGTTGCCTGTCTGCCATCATTGATACCTGTCTCCCATCATTGATGACTGTCTCCCATCATTGATACATGTCTCCCATCATTGATACATGTCTCCCATCAATGTTACCTGTCTCTGATCATTGATGCCTGTCTCCCATCATTCATACCTGTCCCCCGTCATTGATATCTGTCTCCCATCATTGATGCATGTGTCCCATCATTGATGCCTGTCTCCCATCATTGATGCCTGTCTCTCATCATTGATACCTGTCTCCCATCATTGATACC
>NW_025185403.1:0-2841 GCF_004010195.1 Chiloscyllium plagiosum | reverse complement strand
ACAAATACTGTGAAAATGGAATTTATATATTTTCATCGAAACTTACAATGTCAATTGTAAACCAACAGAGAAATTCAAAAAAAAACACATTGAGACACACACATGTATGACTTGCAATTCTCATGAACTCAAATGTTCTGAAATATAATGCAGCTAAGAGAATGCAAAATCATATCTGAACACAAAAAGCTTCGATGACTAGCGATTTGCTATTTATCACTAAATACGAAAAGAAGGACACACAGAGATAGGTAACTTAACATGATGCTACTAATGGATATAAATATGTTTATTTCAACACAAGGAGTCTTATCTGTGAAACAGAAGGGGTTAGAGTCTGGATTAGTACATGGGACTATGATATTATGGTCATTACAGAGACTCAGTTGAGAAAGGGACTGCTCAACTTTCCAGGGTTTTATTGTTTGAGACAAAATAGAGAGGAAATTTTAAAATGTGTAGGAGTAGCATTACAAATCATGATGAAAGTCACATCTGCACTCAGGGAGAATACACTGGTGGGCTCCTCTACTGAGGCAAATGGGTCAAAAAGTAAAATTGGTACAACCCTCTGATCAGAGTGCAATTTATGTCCCCCAACTGCCACTTTGACATTGAACAATAGATATTCAGGCAGATTGTAAAAAGACCTTACTGAAGTCACGTTATCAAATGCCTTACTGAACTCACGTTATAAACGTCTTATTGAAGTCACCTTATCAACGCCTTACTGAAATCACCATACCAAATGCCTTACTGAAGTCACCATATCAAACGCCTCACTGAAGACATGGTCAATGGTGAATATGTTGTAACTCTGTATTCACTCTGAGAATGTTCAATTCTGAGTGCACACATTGGCATTTCTTTCTCAACCATCGGAGCCTGACCTATCATCTTCCAGTCCATACAGAATATTTTTAATTGCTACATTTTTGTAACTAGCTAAATCCCTGTACATTTTCTTGTTCCTGCAATTCCTCACAATATCTAAACTCCTCAATCCCCAACAGGTTTGTTGATTTCAAGTACTGTCCTCACACCTTGACTCTTTCTATCACGATAACCTGTTTTCGGTCCTACAATGTGTTCTATACTTCTTATCCTCTCCATGCTCTGTGACCCTACCAAAATCTTTTAGTCATCTGCACCACATGTTATCCTCCAGAACTCGATAACGTTCACCAGCCACAGCCATTTGCATGGCTTTGTGACATGATTCATTCCCTTAACACTTTCCATATCTCTGCCATAACTTCCAGCGCCTAAAAATCTCAACATAGTAGTGTCATCGAGTTTTACAGCATGAAATCTGGCTCTTTGGCCCAAACTGGTCCATGCTGATCAAGTGTCCATTTACGCTTCCCCCATTTTCCAGCACTGTGCGCAAATCCTCCTAATCCTTTCCTATTCGTGGGTTTGTCCAAATGTCTTTTAAATGTTATTATTTTACCCACCTCAACTACTTCCACTGGCAGCTCATTCCACATGCATACAACCCTCTGTCTAAACAAGTTGCCCCTCAGGTTCTGTTTCATTCTTTCCCCTCTAACATTAAATTGACGGCCTCAATACTCGCTTCCCCAACCCTGGGAAAAAGACTGTGTGCATTCACCTTATCCATTACTCTCATGATTGCATACACACCTATAAGTCCCCTACGCTCTGATCAAAAATGTCCTAGATTGTCCAAACTCTCCCTATAACTCAAACCTGTGAGACCAATCAAATTCATTGCAAATTTCTTCTGGATTCTTTTCAGTTTAATAACATCATTCCTATAACAAGGTAATAAACTGAACACAGATTTCCAAGTCAGAGTCACAACGTCCTGTAAAACTGCAACATAACTTCCCAACTTCGTTTCATAATGCCCTGACTGATTAAGGCCAGTGTACCAATAGCCTTCTTCACTTCCCTCTCGACCTGTCAATCGACTTTCAGCAAACCGTGCACTTGAACTCTAAAGTCCCTCTGTTTCCCTAAAATTGTAAGTCACTGCCATTCACCATGTTATTCCTACCTTGATTTAACTTTCGAAATTGCAAGATCTCATACTTATAAATATTAAACTCCATTTACGACTTCCCAACCTACTTTCCCAGCTGATCAAGATCCTGTTGCAATTTCTGATCAGTTTCCTCACTATCCACGATTCCAAGTATTTCAGTGTCATTAGCAAACTTTCTAAGCATGCCTTGTACATTCTCATCCAAATCATTGAGATAGATAACAAAATGGCTCAGCACCGATACCTGAGCCGTTGCACTATTCATATGTGATTCACAGTCCAACGATTATCCTTCCACTATTACCATCTGCTTCCTACCATCGAGCCAATTGTCGATCCAGTTTGCCAGCTCTGCATGGATTCCATGCGATCTCACTTCCTGAGCAGCCTCCCATGTGGAATCTTATCAAAGGCCTTACTGAAATCCATATTGACTATGTCCACTGTCCTGCCCTTGTCAACCTTCCCGGTCACATCATCAAAGAACTCGAACAAATTGGTGTGGCATGACCACCCACTCTCAAAGCCATGTTGGCTACTCCTAACGAAATCTTGTCTTACCATTTGCATGTATATCTTATTGCTCAGAATTGTCTCGAGTAACTTGCCCACCACAGATGTTAAACATACTGCTCAGTCGTTCCCAGGTTGTTCTCAGCAGCCCTTGTTGAATAATGGCACAGCATTCGCTATCGTCCAGTCTTCCGGGACATCACCTGTGGCTAATGATGATGCAGACATATCAGCCAGAGTTGCACAATATTTCTCTAGCTGCGTCTCGTGTTCTTGAATATACTTGGTCAGGGCCACAATACTTATTCACCTTCATA
>NW_025185402.1:1571-2841 GCF_004010195.1 Chiloscyllium plagiosum | reverse complement strand
AGGATGGTCTTCACTTGAACCAGAGGGGTACTAATATCCTGGGTGGAAAATTCGCTCGTGCTATTCAAGCAGGTTTAAACTAGCTCAGCAGGAAGATGGGAATCTGAGGTGTAGTTCCAGGGAGCAGGAGGATGTGAGTAGGGAGGACCTGGACAGGATTTCACAGTCACAGGAATATGCTGGCAGACAACAAGTTGGTTTGAAGTGTGTCTACTTCAACGCCAGAAGTGTCCGAAATAAGGTAGGTGAGCTTGCAGCATGGATGGGTAACTGGGACTTCGATGTTGTGGCCATTTCGGAGACATGGATAGAGCAGGGTGAGGAATGGATGTTGCTGATTCCAGGGTTTCGAGCTTTCATTAAGAACAGGCAAGGGGGCAAAAGAGGGGGAGTTGTGGCCTTGTTAGTCAAAGATAGTATAATGATGGTTGGAAGAAATTTTGATGAAGACTCATCTACTGAGGTAGTATGGGCCGAGGTTGGAAACAGGAGAGGAGAAGTCACACTGTTTGGAGGTTTTTATAGGCCTCCGCAGAGTTCCATGGAGGTGAAGGAGAGGATTGGCAAAATAATTCTGCACAGGATTGAAAGGAACAGGGTGGTCATTATGGGGGACCTTAACTTCCTCAACATTGACTGGAAATGCTATAACGTTGGATGGATCAATTTTTGTCCAATGTGTACAGGAGGGTTTCCTGACACAGTACGTCAAAATGCCGACAAGAGGGGAGGCCGTACTGGATCTGGTGCTTGGTAATGAACCAGGTTAGGTGTTGGATTTAGTTGTAGGTGAGCACTTTGGAGAGAGTGACCATAATTCAGTTATGTTTGGTTTAGCGATGGAAAGGGATAGGTACATTCCACAGGTCAAGAGTTATCAATGGGGCAAGGGCAATTATAATGCGATTAGGCAAAACCTAGGATGCGTGGAATGGAGTCGCAAAATACAGGGGATGGGGACAATCAAAATGTGGAGCGGGTATAAGGAACAGATATTGCGTGTCCTTGATAGGTATATCCCTGTCAGGCAGGGAGGAAGTGATAAGGTAGCAGAACCATGGTTTACTACAGAAATTGCATCTCTTGTTAAGCGGAAGAAGGAGGCTAAGAGGACGATGAAACAAGATGGTTCAGATGAGGTGATAGAAAATTACAAATTAGCGAGGAAGGATTTAAAGAGAGAGTTAAGCAGAGCAAAGAGAGGACAATGATCAGTCTTTGCTGAAAATGTGTTGCTGGAACAGCGCAGCAGGTCAGGCAGCATCCAGGG
>NW_025185402.1:0-1550 GCF_004010195.1 Chiloscyllium plagiosum | reverse complement strand
GAGATTAGAGAGCTTCTAAACAAATACTACTCATTGGTTTTCACTCAGGAAAAGGAGAATATTGTAGAGGAGAAGAATCAGGTACAAGATTTTAGACTGGAAAGGATCGAGGTTAGTAATGAACAGGTGTTATCAATTCCAGAAGGAGTGAAAGTAGACAAGTCCCCTGGACCGGATGGGATTTATCCGAGGTTTCTCTGGGAAGTGAGGGAGGTGGTGTTGGAGCTTTTGGCTTTGATCTTTGAGTCGTCATTGTCTACAGGTTTAATACCACAGGACTGGAGGATTGCAAATGTTGTGCCCTTGTTAAAGAAGGGCAGTAGAGATGACCCAAGTAATTATAGACCAGTGAGCCTTACTTCTGTTGTAGGAAAATGTTTCGAGAGGATTATGAAAGATAGGATTTATAATCATCCAGCAAGCAACAGTTTGACTGCAGATAATCAACATGGTTTCGTCAAGGGCAGGTCATATCTCACAAAGCTCATTGAGTTTTTTTGAGAAGGTGACCAAGCATGTGGATGAGAGTAGGGCAGTTGATGTGGTATACATGGACTTCAGTAAAGCCTTTGATAAGGTTCCACATGGTAGGCCGTTGAAGAAAATGCAGATGCATTGAATTGATTGTGATTCAGCAGTTTGGATTAGAAACTGGCTTTCTGTAGGAAGGCAACGAGTGGTGGTTGATGGAAAATATTCAACCTGGAGTCCAGTTACTCGTGGTATGCCACAAGGATCTGTTTTGGGACCATTGCTGTTTGTCATTTTTATAAATGACTTGGACGCAGACATAGTGGATGGGTTAGTAAGTTTGCAGATGATACTAAAATCGGTGGAATAGTTGACAGTGTGGAAGAATGTTACAGGTTGCAAGGGGACTTGGATAAACTGCAGAATTGGGCTGAGAGGTGGCAAATGGAGTTCACTGCAGCTAAATATGCAGTGATTCACTTTAGGAAGAATAACAAAAAGGCAGAGTACTGGGTCAATGGATAGACTCTTGGTAGTGTAGAGGGAGATTGGTGTCCATGTACCTGAACATAGATTCGTGAAAGTTACCACCCAGGTTGATAGTGCTATTAAGAAGGCATACGGTGTGTTAAGTTTCATTGGTAAAGGATTGAATTGTGGAGCCGCAATGTCATGCTGCAACTATACAAAACACTAGTGTGGCCACACTTGAAATATTATGTACAGTTCTGGTCGCCCCCATTACAGGAAGGATGTGGAAGCATTCGAAAAGGTGCAAAGGAGATTTACCAGGATGTCGCCTGGTCTTCTGCGGAAAGGCTAAAGCCTTGGGTCTGTTCTCATTGGAAAGAAGAAGGCTAAGAAGGGATTTGATAGAGATATACAAGATAATCAGAGGACAGGTAGAGTAGACAGTGAAAGCCTTTTTCCTAGGATTAAGGATGTCAGCATGTACGAGGGGACATAACTACAAAGTCAGGGGTGATAGATTTTGGACAGATGTCAGAGGCAGGTTCTTTACTCAGAGTGGTAAGGGCATGGAATGCCCTGCCAATGTAATTAATTCAGCCACATTAGGG
>NW_025185401.1:1190-2841 GCF_004010195.1 Chiloscyllium plagiosum | reverse complement strand
CAAATCTCCGGTGCAATGAAGGGCAAGAGCAAGAATCTCCATCCAATGTATCCTAAAGATGCGAGGCACAAAGGGAAACCACAGCTGCTTATGATGGAAGTAACAGCCAGAGTAGGATTCAAATCCACACATGCGCAATAAAAGAGCAACCCGTCGCCTTAACCTCTGGGCCACTTCAGCCCATAGCAAAGGCGCTCACATGTGACCACATCAACACTACATATGGTGCACCTAGGGGATAAGAAATTCTCTGAGCGGAATCGAATCCACGCCATTATGTTTCTGCTTTCAGTGGAATAATAATACCAGCAAAATCCAAGGGATTGACCTCGTCTTTGGAAGGAATACCTTGTCCTTGATTTATTCCGAGTCGGAACTGTCTCAGAATGAACCAGCAAACATGAAATTCCCGTCACATTCACACGCACATTTAGTCTTGTTGCATAATTTCTGCAGAGTTTCTCTCTCACGTGAAGAAGTATATACGGAGAGAGGAGTGAAGGTGATGTTTTAGCTCGATGGACTTTCTCATATGGCTGAACCTGAAGTGGATAAAATTCCCGGAAATGCAGTATTGTTCGTTTTATTTTATTAATTTTGCTGCAACTCCACTTTGTTCATTGCAATGATCGGAAGTGAATTGGATTTATGTGATTGGAACGTTAAATGTTGCATTCAATTTTGCTCCGAATTTATTTCAGCTTAAAGAAAGTACTGATGAGAAAAACAGAAGGTTAAACTACAAAACAAGATGCCAGTTTTGATGCTCAATTACTTTGGCAGATGTCAGTGGTGTCAAATAAACCCAACATCATGGCGATTGTCCTCCCACCTTTAAGCCATGGGATTAAAGCAGGAAATCGATCTCTAAGGGACGGGTCACTTCCTGGTCATTATGGAATAGTCTTCCTTGACAATATACAAAATCTGCTCAGTTCCATTTACAATGCTTCATGTGGAATATTAATACAAATTTTTCAAAACTCTGAGGTTTTTTTGATGAATCTTACTCACCTGCAGACGTTTCCGTTATTTCTTTGCATCTTAAGTCGTCCAAATTAGATATTGTTTCCTCGCACATTCTACCCCCACACCCAACTTTTACACTTTTACCTGGCCACAGGCTGTCTTTCTCCTGATGAAACTCACTGCTTGTGTGTCTCTTAACGTGCCTTTCCAAGTATTTAGGAAACGGATTCTCTGAGTGACAGAAATTCTGCTCCCATCATTTCTTTGTCCTACATCGATGGTTTTGAAAGCCTGACGTTCAGAAATATACGAACTTGAAAGAGTGAATTTGCCACCTATTTACTCTCTCCAAACCCCAAATACTCTGGAAAACTTCCATTCGGTTTTCCTTGGTTCTGTGTCAAATTTTCCAACACACAAGTAAATAAAATGCCAGCCCCACTAAACGCCGTCAGCATCGTCTCTAATGCCTTAGCTGCCCAGTAAACGCTGGCAGTGCCCTCTCTGATAAAATCACCGATTCCCTTCAATGCAGAAAGTACAGTTCAGTCAATCGAGTCTGTAGGGACACTCTGAACAGCATCTCAACCAGATCTAACTCCCGTCTTGATCCCCGCAGGCCTCTGGCTTGTGATTTCAAATAAATCTGCTGGAATAAAACCTGGCATCGTGTGACTGCTGA
>NW_025185401.1:0-906 GCF_004010195.1 Chiloscyllium plagiosum | reverse complement strand
TGGAGGACAACATCGAAGGAGGCCCTTCAGCCTGTTGTGGCTGCACTTGTCCAACGCAACTGCTTAACGACCTGAATCAAGTTTTCCATTGTTTAGCCCATAGTCTTATATGTTTTGGCATCGCAAATTAACATCTCAAATTTTTCAGCTTGGAAGGGTTTCCACCTCTCTGACCCTTTCCGCACATCTACGCAAAACTTTATGCCTTTCTCCGAAATCTCTTGGCCCCAGTGTTCGATCCCTCCATCATTAACAAACGCTTCTTTCAGTCTATCCTATCCATATCCCTCATTATTTTGTACATTCCAGTCGTGTCTTCTCCAATCTCCTCTGCTCGGTGACAAACTACCCCAGTCTGTCCAATCTCTCCTCATAACTGAAACTCTTCAGCCCAGACAATTTCCCATTGAATCTGTCCTGCAACGTTTCCACTGCGATCACATCATTGCTATACTGTAGAACTGCACACAGTAATCTAGCTAGAGCCGAATTAAGTTTTTGTTCTATTCTGTTACAATATGAGGGCGTCGCTGGCTCGGCAGTATTGATTGCGATCCCTAATTGCACAGCGGGCAGTTGAGACTCAACCGTATTGCAGTGAGTCTGGAGTCGCATCGAGGCCCGACCAGATAAGAATGGCATGTTCCTTCCTCAAAGGACGTCAGTGAACCCGATGGTTTTGTTTTTTCAACAATTGACCATGGATTTATAGGTGTTATTATATTCGTAATTCCAGATATTTATTGAATCTCAATTCTAACACCTGGCATGGTTGGAGTCAAACCCGGGTCCCTGGTTCATTTGCTTGGTGTCTGAGTTAACAGTCCAGTGGTAATAGCGCTCAGCCATTGCAGAAAACCAGTGAAACTAATATTTCCCAATGAAGTCGCTTTTCCTCGATATTGT
>NW_025185400.1:0-2840 GCF_004010195.1 Chiloscyllium plagiosum | reverse complement strand
CGATCCGTTCGAGTGCCCCATATTAATTTTAGTAGTCTTGTACAAATCTATTGTGGCCTTTAATGAATTTAGCATCAGGGAGAGAGTGCACAACTATTGAATACTCCGATGTACTTCCCTGAGCTGTGGGCGAATGCTGACGCATGAAAAACGTGACTTAAAAATATTGTTAAAGTCACAAATGGAACGGCTGAGAGGTATTTAGATTCTGCACACTTGGTTAAACAACGATGTGTCACAGCCAATAATAATGAGACTAAATTCCCAAGCTAAAAACAAAGATGTGATGTGTGTGAGAGAGGCAGAGAGAGAGAAACAGAGATAAAGAACTATACAGCTAGTAGGAAGTTTAACCCTCTTTGATTCATTTTGAATGCACATTTGTTTGTTGGTGATTGAATGTTGGTGTTGGTGTTGGTGTTTTGTTCCCCGGGACTTTTGGAAATTTAACACTTTTCTATTAGGTTTAAGGATTCTTCAGTGATTATGAAAAAAAATCAACTCCTGTTCTTTTTACAGATCACGACTGCCTTACTATCACTTTCTAACTAATCTCCTTTATCCTTACATGAAAGCAAACATTTTTCGACTACAAATCAGTTTAATGCGGAGGAAGATGAATTATAGCCTCTTTTTGTTTCACACTGGTTTGTTTCCACATAATTTTAAGACTGCTGTGTTTCAATCATGCTTGTTGGTAAGAGCAGTTGTAGTCCAATTGAGGGAGTGCCCTCGGTCGTTGATGATTGAAGCTTTAATTTAACATCAGGTTGTGATACATCATGTAACAAAATGAATAACCTATGGTTAATATCTGTGTCTTTAAAGTTGGCCATTATTCGTGTAAGTTGAAGTTTTTTTTATATTCCATTTGAAGAGACAAGACCTTTTAAAGCAGCTCCAGTTATTTCACGATCGATAGCATTGTAATTGAGCAATGATTGGTCAGGACCACTTAATAAACCTAATGTTAGATTTAATTAAGGGACTAAAACCGGGAAATTATAGTGGATTTCAAAGTTGGGAACTGTATGCATTTTGCATTTCAATATTAACTACTGAATAAATGAATTTCCAATGTATATCGATAACTGTAAGAAAATAAAATGTTGCTTGCTATTCACATATGTATTGTAAACATAATGACCATTAATATATTACCACACAGGAGATCTGCTCTCAAGCAAGACAAAGAGAACTAAGCTCTGTTGATACTCCAATGTCCAAAAAAATAAACGAGAACGTATTTTCTGGACGCTTCTTCAGCTGGATCACCACTCAGTAATGCGTAAAGTAATCTTGGTACCTCTCCACTCAGTGTTCTCTGCAAAATCCAAACTGAATTTTATCCATATCATTAGATGCTCCTAAACAAATGAAAAGGACTACTGCCTGACCTCCGCAGGTACTGATCTCACACAGCATTGCACCCTTTGGACAATACGGGCAGCCCAACATATCGAGGAATAGGGTGGTAAGTCAATCTCTGTTTCTTTTGTAGAATCACTGCCCCATTGTCATGGAGTGAGTAGGCTCCATAGTGTCACAGCCATGTGATACAGTGACGAGAACAATTGAACGAGACAAATCACCTATTTTGTTATTCTCCTCTTGCAATTTTTGATTAACTGATAATAGAAATCCTAAAACTAGCTTTCAGATTATGACAATCAAGATTACAAAATGTATAGTTAGGAACAGGCTTTAAAATTAGACAAACATAAATAGATGAATCGGTTAAATAACTTAAAAATGAAAATGAAGGCGAGGAGATCAACGACAGAAGAGAAGAGGATGCTGTAATAACACGAAGAAAAGAGCAGAGTACAATTTTTAAAATGGTTTACTGACTTGCTGGGTTCCCACCCAGAATTACAGATAATGAATATTTTAATTATTATTTTATAATGATATTTGATAATAATCAATTTTATTAGACCAAACCAAATATTAATTGGCCTGAGCGCTTGTTTTTATTCCGTATGTGATTGGGGCATAAGCAGAAATATGTTTAAAAAATCGAAATGCATGAGAAAACAGTGCAAGGCGACGGAAGGTGTAGAATATGTAAAAAGGTCAAAGCAACAATACTATAAAATAAAGAACTCATATTCTACTTGGACGCCTGTGTCATTGTCTACTGTACCAACTCTTGTGCGGATTGGGAGTTTATTCCTGTGTACCCGCTGAACACCTAACATTTCCCGATTGCCCCCAGTCTTAATTAGCACCGTCCACTTGCTGAAAACCTTTACTTCTTTCGAAAATGAAGCAGCCAGTCTTCATAGTCTTCATCATGGGGATAGGTGGCCTGTGCTAACCTAAACCGGGTGGCATACCATGAGTTAGAGTTATGCTAATGAATTATACCCCTGACTACAAGACCAAACCGTTGCAATTTGCTCAATATGTCCAAGGAAGATGAGAATGTAAATGTAGTAAAATTCTGGGAGCAGCATGAGTACGAATCGCTTGTGTGACAAGACTGAACGTTGTGCCTATCTGTCGGATGTAAATGACAAATAAATGACAAAAAAAATCAAGAAGCTCAATTTCCTCTATTTAACGTGATGCATTTGCGATGTCTTCCGCCTGGAGTCACTGACAGGATCCGGAACACTATGAATCAGTCCAGGAATTCCCAGTTACAAATGAGGTGAGCAGTGCGTTTCTATTGAGATGGCCAGAACCGGACTGAACCACGATGCAAGTTACAGTTAAAACAAATTATATCCAGTGCCCTCTCGACCCCACACGCTAAAGGCCAGCCCTGATAGGGTAGATTGGAACCAGGATACCCTCTGGGGGGGCGGGGGTGGTAATTGTCTCATGTGCCCCCC
>NW_025185399.1:0-2840 GCF_004010195.1 Chiloscyllium plagiosum | reverse complement strand
GTCGCAGGATTGTTCACACACAGTATCGACCATGCTTAGGTCACAGGATTATTCACACAAAGTATTGACTAGCCACAGGCCACAGGATATTCTCAAACAGTATTGACCATCCTCAGGCCACAGGGTTATTCACACACAGTATTGACCATCCTCAGGCCACAGTATTATTCACACACTGTATTGACCACCCTCAGGCCACAGAAGTATTCACATACAGTATTGACCATTCTTCGGCGTAGGATTATTCACACACAGTATTGACCATCCTCAGACTGCAGGACTATTCAAGCAGAATATTGACCATTGACATTCTAAAGGATTATTCACACAGTATTGACCATCCTTCGGACAAGAGTTATTCACACAGTATTGACTGCCCTCAGGCCGCAGGATTAGTTGCACACTGTCTTGAGCATTCGCAGTGCACAGGATTAATCACACACAGTATTGACATTTATCGTGCTAAAGGGTCATTCACAGACAGTATTGATTACCTCAGGCCACAGGATTATTCACACAATGCATTGATGGTCCTGAGGCCACAAGATAATTCACACACAGTAGTTACGATCCTCAGGCCACAAGATTATTCACACATTGTATTGACTAACCTCAGACATCAAGATTACTATCAGACAGTATTAAATATTCGCAGGCCACAGGATTATTCACACACAGTATTGACCATCCTCAGGCCATTGGATTATTCACACACAGTCCTGACCATCCCCAGGCCACAAGATTATTCTCAGACAGTATTGACCATCGTCTGGCCACAGGAATATTCAAACACGGTATCGACCAACATCAGGCCACAGGATTATTCACACACGGTATTAACTATCTTCAGACTACGGAATCATTCACACACAGTATTGTTATTTGTCATGCTACAGGATTATTCACACACACTATTGTCGTTTGTCAGGCCGCTAGATTTTTCACACACAGTATAGACCATTCTCTGACAACTGGATTATTCACACACAGTATTGACCAACATTAGTCTACAGGATTATTCACACACAGTATTGACATTCCTCAGGCCACAGGATTATTCACACACAGTATTGACCATCCTCAGGCCACGGGATTATTCACACACTGTATTGATTGTCCTCATGGCACAGGAGTATTCCCACACAGCAGTGACCGTCCTCAGTCCACAAGAGCATTCAAACACAGTATTGATAATACTCAGGCCACACGATTATTCACTTACGGTATTGACATTTGTCAGGCTTCAGGAGTATTCTCACATAGTATTGACCATCCTCAGGTCACAAGATAATTCTCTGACAGTATTGACCATTCTCAGGCGACAGGACTATCCACACACATTATTAACCATCCTCAGGCCACAGGATTATTCACTCACAGTACTGAATATTATCAGGCAACATGAGTATTCACACACAGACCAAGTGTTAATCACACACAGTATTCAGCATTCACAGTGCACAGGAATATTCACACACGCATTGATTATCCTCAGGCCACAGGATTATTCACACCGTATTAACCACGCTCAGGCCACAGGATTATTCACACACGGAATTGACTATCTTCAGGCCACAGTATTATTCAATCACAACATTGTCCATCCTCAGGCCACAAGATTATTCACACGCAGTTTTCACCATCCTCAGGCCACAGGATTATTTACACACAGTATTGACCATTCACATGCCGCAGCATTATTCACACACAGTATTGACTGCCCTCAGACCACAGGATTATTCACATACAGTATTGTCCATCCACACAACACAGAAATAATAACACACAGCATTGACCATCCACGGGTCACAATATTATTCACACACAGTATTGACTAACCTTAGGCCAAGGGTTATTCACACACAGTATTTAAGATTCACAGGCCATAGGATTAATCACACACAGTATTGACTGTCTTCAGGCCACAGGATTATTCACACACTGTGTTCCCCATCCTCAGTCCGCAGGATTATTCACTCACAGTATAGTCCACATCAGGCCACAGGAATATTCACACACCATATTGTTCTTTGTCAGGCCACAGTAATATTCACACACAGTATTGACCTTTGCCTGATCACAAGATTATTTACACACAGAATTGACCATTGTCTGACCACTGGATAATTCACAAACAATATTGACCAACCTCAGGCTACAGGGTTATTCACACACAGTGCTGACTATGTGTTGCTGGAAAGGTGCAGCAGGTCACGCAGCATCCAAGGAACAGGAGAATCGACGTTTCGGGCATTAGGCATTCTTCAGGGCAATTCACACACAGTATTGATCATCCTCAGGCAACAGGATTATTTACACACAGTATTGACCATCCTCAAGACACAGGATTATTCACACACAGTATTATAAACAAACAATATTGACCATGCACAGGCCACAGATTATTTATTCAACGTATTGACCATCCACGGCCACAGTATTATTAACACACAGCATTGACCATCCACAGTCCACATTATTATGCTCACACGGTATTGAACGACCTCTGGCAACAGGATTTTTCACACACAGTATTGACCAACCTCAGGCCACAGGATTATTCACACACAGTATTGAACATCCTCAGGCCACAAGATTATTCACACACAGTATAGTCCACATCAGGCCACAGGATTATTCACACACCGTATTGTGCTTTGACAGGCCACAGGATTATTTACACACAGTATTGACCTTTGTCAGGGCACAAGATTATTTACACACAGGAAAGACCATTGTCTGACCACTGGATTATTCACACACAGTATTGACCTTTGTCAGGGCACAAGATTATTTACACACAGTATAGACCATTGTCTGTCTACTGGATTATTCACACA
>NW_025185398.1:0-2840 GCF_004010195.1 Chiloscyllium plagiosum | reverse complement strand
CCAGAAAATAACACTGTCTTATTCCTGTACAAAATACTGCATCAGGTTAAATT
Organism: Chiloscyllium plagiosum; assembly: GCF_004010195.1. Classification (NCBI taxonomy): domain Eukaryota; kingdom Metazoa; phylum Chordata; class Chondrichthyes; order Orectolobiformes; family Hemiscylliidae; genus Chiloscyllium; species Chiloscyllium plagiosum. The sequence continues at coordinate 2,787 of NW_025185398.1, read as the reverse complement.
AAGAGCTATGGCTTATATTTTAAGTTTAATCAAGAGACTTATCTCCAAAAACATATAATCAAGAAAGAACCCACTGTACCCACTACTGCAGCCTTTCTCTTGGACAGACTTAAAACAACAATCTGATTATGTGCTGTGTACTTCGCCCAAACCGGTTCCTCCAAGATTAGTTGTGAATTTCACTGTTGTTAATTTTCCCAGATGCACTCTGATGTCCAGCGATACATGAATTCAAACAGCAAAGACAGTAACTGTGCAGGTTCTCTCTCTCTCTCTCTTTCCTGCACTGTCCTCACCATGTGCTTCCTTTGTCTGTTCTTCTCCTTTTTAAAACTGCTGTTGTTTTGACTTTGTTTTTCCAAAGTTCCAAAACAATGCAACAGCATATAAAACAGTAATTGCTGCTCCTGGAATTCGAGGAAATCACCTCCAGCACCTAAAATACCTCAAAAAAAGGAGCAGCTCTTACAGCCAGAAATTCTTCCTGTCCTCCACCTTGGATTACCCAGAATTACCAAATAACAACGGTGAGAGAGGACACCCCTGTCGACTACTTCTCCCAATACTAAAGTTATCTGACTTAGTGCCATTTGTGATGACTGCCACATTAGGATCATTATAAAATATCGCCACCCACCTAGCAAAGGCCTTCCCCAGACCAATGTGATCCCGGACTCCAAACAGGTACGGCCATTCTACCCAGTCAAACGCCTTTTCTGCGTCTAGGGAGACCACCAGACCCGGGATCAATCTTTGCTGGCATAGCTGCACTATGTTCAGTACCTTCCTGATATTGTTGGAGGAGCTACGGCCCTTCTTTTATAATAGAGGGCAATATCTTTTCCAACCTCAGGGCCAGCACCTTTGACAGAATTTTAAAGTCCACATTCAACAACAGAATTGGTCTGTATGAAGCACATTCTTTGGTGTCTTTCCTCTTCTTTAAAATGAGGGAGATATTAGCCTCTCTAAGAGAGGGCAGAAGACAACCCTGGGTATATGAATAGCTATACATCCCCAAAAGGGGCTCAGCCAACACATTTATGAATTCCTGATAAAATTCACTCGGGAATCCATCTGGTCCTGGTGCTTTGCCACCCCGGAGATGCTTTATCACTTCCTGCACCACTTGTATCGTCATAGGCGCATTTAACAGGGAGGCCTGTTCCGCATTTATACCGGGGAGGTCCACATTCTCAAGAAAGGACTGCATTCCCACTGCACCGTCTTCACCATCCTCCAACCGGTAAACTCTGCAAAGTATTCCTGAAACCTAACATTGATCTTCTACAACTCATGGGTAATTGTGCCAGCCTTCTCTCTGATCACTCTAGTGGATTGCAAAGCACTTTCCTTTCTAGCCAGATATCTACCTGGCTTATCTCCAAATTCAAACAATCTTTGTTTAGATTAGATTCCCTACAGTGCAGAAACAGGCCCTTCAGCCCAACATGTCCACACCAACCCTCCGAAGAGTAACCCACCCAGACCCATTTCCCTCTTACTAATGCACATAACACTATGTGCAATTTAGCGTGGCCAATTCACCTGACCTGAACATCTTTGGACTGTGGGAGGAAACCGGAGCACCCGGAGGAAACCCATGCAGACATGGGGAGAATGTGTAAACTCCACACAGACAGTTGCCCGAGGCCGGAATCGAACCTGGGACCCTGGTGTTGTGAGGCAGCAGTGCTAACCACTGAGCCGCCATGCTGCCCGTGGTAAAGGAGACCTCTATTTTTGCCACCTGTGTATGCACTGAGTCAAGCGCAGCCCAGAGAGCAGTGACCTGCTGCAGCTGGACCACTGAAGGCCTATTATAATATACTTCTTCAGCTGCCTTCAGCTGGGCCTCCAGCATCCATTGCTGCTTCCCCCATCTGCCTCTTTCTAGTTTTTGAATATGAAATGATCAGGCCTCGTAAATATGTCTTAGTGGTCTCCCAAAGTACCGAATGATTACTGGCTGTACCCGAGTTGATATCGCAGAAGGCCCTGAACTCTCTTCTAATGTACTCAACAAATTTGCTATCCCTTGACAGGAATGGGTCCATGCGCCAGTGTTGTACATCTATTCTGCCACTCTTGATTTTAACATCTAACCACACTGGCACATGGTCTGAGATAGTTATATTCCTAATTTTGCAAGCCAATATTCTGTCCAAACAGATTGATGGCTTATGGAACATATCAATTCGCTTGTGGCACTTGTGTGGGTTGAAATAGAAAGTAGAGTCTCTTCCATTAGGGTGGAGATACCTCTACACATCTGCCAATCCCAACTCCTCACACAAGTCCACCAACTGTCTACATTGCACAGGCTTGCCCAGTGGGCCCCTTGGCATCCTGTCTACCTGGAATCCATTAGGCGGTTAAAATCCCCTCCTATGATTGTACAGCACACCCCAAGATTCATTAATTTAGCAACTGCATCAATTAGAAATTTAAGAGGGTGCATTGGGGAACAATAAACATTCAGGATGCCATACTCTTCTCCATGTATTAGAGATTTAAGATTGATGAACCATCCATGTTTGTCCTTAATTTGCTCAGTTACCTGGAATGGGAGGTTCCTTCTTACCAATGTAGCCACTCCTTTACTTTTAGAGCTAAAGTAGGAGATGAATACTCTATCAATAGACAATAGACAATAGACAATAGACAATAGGTGCAGGAGTAGGCCATTCAGCCCTTCGAGCCTGCACAGCCATTCAACATGATCATGGCTGATCATTCCTAATCAGTATCCGGTTCCTGCCTTGTCTCCATAACCCTTGATTCCAC
>NW_025185397.1:1961-2840 GCF_004010195.1 Chiloscyllium plagiosum | reverse complement strand
TATCGGCTGAAACAACCCGTTTTAAATTCCCCTCCACTACTTTCGCCACTCCATCATTCACAACAGCCCAACCAGTCCTTGAATAAATCTCCTTCACCCATCCACAAATAAGGCCAAGTCAGGGTTGTCTAATGTCGATAAAATGGAGAGCTGGAAAAGCACAACACGTCGAGCAGCGTCAGAGGATCAGGAGAGTCGACGTTTCAGGAAGGTCTCTTCATCAAGACTTGGCTATTTCCTCTGTTCTAACCTGATCAATGTCTGCAAAAAACGTGAGGAATGCAGCTGCTGGAGAGTCAAGAGTCGAAATGTGTGGTGCTGGAAAAGCATAGCAGGTCAGGCAGCATCCTAAGAGCAGGAGAGTCGACGATCTGGTATAAGGCCTTCATCAGGAATCGTGGTATGTTTTCCGCAGAGTATTGTTTAAAATATCGACTTATGTTTTTGCCACAGTCCAGCTTCTCACATTGTTTTTCTGGAGGCTGATACGGTCGTTACGCTCCTTGCATTCAATAAGTAAACTAGAGTAGTTTTGGTGTGTAACACTATTTGTCCTGATATGACAATAGGCTCACTAACCTTCTCTGCCCTATCAACACAATCTATTGCAGCCCGATTTGGAGATGTCGGCGTTGGACTGGGGTGTACAAAGTTAAAAATCACACAACACCAGGTTATAGTCCAACAGGTTTAATTGGAAGCACACTAGCTTCCGGACCGACGCTCCTTCATCAGGTGATTGTGGAGGGCTCGATCGTAACACAGAATTTATAACAAAATTTGCAGTGTGATGTAACTGAAATTATACATTGAAAAATTGATTGTCTGTTAAGCCTTTCATCTGTTAGAATACAGTGATAGTTTCACTTCTTTCATGTG
>NW_025185397.1:0-1691 GCF_004010195.1 Chiloscyllium plagiosum | reverse complement strand
CGCGTCTGTGTGTACCTGTGTCCGTGTGTATGTGAGAGTGTGTGTGTGTAGGAATATCTGTGTTTGTCTGTGTAGTGCAATGGTGATCATCTGTAATGTGACATGAACCCATGTCTTAGTGAACACATGCACTCCAAATACCGTGCCCTCTGAATTTTGACATACCCTAAAGTTCATTGGAATAATTAATCCATCTTTTTCTCACAGCTGACTCTGACTTTTGTGTGCTTCTATTTTTTAACCACCCACTCTTTCTATCAATTTTATGTTTCGTGAGTTGAAGATCTCGATCTGTAACCAGCACTAATGCATCTGTGTCTATTAATGCTTTGCACGACTGGCATCTGAGCGACGCTGTTACCCACAGGGGAGCGTCAACGTCCTTACGGGGAGCTGCTGCTACCTGTGATGGTTCCTGGTTTCTTGACACCTGCTCAGCAGTGTTCAGCAGCTGTTGTCTGGTGATAACTACTCAGCGCTGAAAATGTGTTGCTGGAAAAGCGCAGCAGGTCAGGCAGCATCCAAGGAACAGGAGAATCGACGTTTCGGGCATAAGCCCTTCTTCAGGACACATAACTACTCAGGTCTGCATCAACCTGATCGATCCCATTATTCAGCTCCCTTCGTCTTTCCATTCTAAATTCTCTCTCCAGACAATCCTATTGTAAATGCCACCATTTACTCCAACTGAAATATTTCATATTCTCGGTTTTACTAAATTTACCACAGTGGTCACGTACATATCTATTAAGTTAATATGTCTTGGTTCTGCTCGCTCCTATTGTCGCCCCTGCTCTCCTCCGCAGCTGCAACCTTATTTTCTCTGTGTTGTCTCACGAAGTCTTCCAGTTTTAGAAAATCGTTATACGTCTTGAGTATAACTCGTCCCGCCTTCAAGGGAAATTGATGGAAAAGGCTAACACAATTCTTTCCAACCTGAAAGAACACCGGGTTGTTCCGATGAGCGTTGGATATCCCACGATGTGCGTGAAAAGCTTCAAACCTCTGATTCTGTAATTAAATAGAGCTCTCCCACTTTTGTTGTGCGATACCTGCAGGTAAATTCCAATTTACTTGGAGCAATCCTATGGCATTAGTGAGACCTGCATTTAAATTCTGATGTTCCTCCTCCTGTGCTTGTGCGCTTGCACCTAAATCATCATTCCAAGCTCCATCCCGATGTTTTTGTAACAAGGGCACCCAGTATGTTTCTGGCATTTCAGCATGAACAAACCTTGCCAAATCTTTGTTACGTAAGTTGTGGAAAATTCCTTCAGTTTCTGCCAGACAAACACATTAATAAGTCTACGTGTCAAAGTGAGTAGCTTGTCTAGCACAGTATGAGTCAATGATGCATCAGCCATTGGGATTTTGTGTATGTTGGGCTGGTTATTAGATATCAGAGATCGCAGAAGCGACATTGAGAACACTGCCCTCGCAACTTAGCTTGCTATTCCTGGGGTATCTCGTACACCTGCGGTAGGAGGAATGCATTCGAACTTATCTGGAGCCCTTTCCATCCTTTATGATTCTTCCCATAAGTGCACTAAAGCCACATTCATCTGTATTCCCCACTTCACTGGGAGGGAATGCCTCTGCTCCTTTAACAGTCGATTTGTGAGTTTTGTTATTTTTGCATGAGCCCGGAGGTCTAAAAGCAAGGCCATATTTCACTTTGCAGGTTTGGTGGA
>NW_025185396.1:1590-2840 GCF_004010195.1 Chiloscyllium plagiosum | reverse complement strand
GTCCACACCGGGGAGAGGCCATTCTCCTGCCCAGGGTGTGGGAAGGGGTTCAGCAGTTCCTCCGCCCTGCTGACCCACCGGCGGGTCCACACAGGGGAGAAGCCCTTCAGCTGCCCCAAGTGTGGGAAGGCCTTCACCCAGGCCTTTTCCCTGCTGAGGCACCAGAGTGTCCACACAGGGAAGAGGCCATTCACTTGCCCAGAGTGCGGGAAGGGGTTCAGCGATTCCTCCGCCCTGCTGACCCACCGGCGGGTCCACACAGGGGAGAGGCCTTTCAGCTGCCCTGAGTGTGGGAAAGCCTTGACCCATGCCTCCAACCTGCTGACCCACCGGCGGGTCCACACCGGGGAGAGGCCATTCGCTTGTCCTGAGTGCGGAAAGGCCTTCAGCAATTCCTCTGACTTACTGAAGCACCAGCGGGTTCACACCGGCGAGCGGCCCTTCAGCTGCCCTGAGTGCGGGAAGGCATTCACCCAGGCCTGCAACTTGCAGAGGCACCAGCGGGGGCACCAGCGCTCCCAACGTGAGGCTGCTGTGGGTCACCCCCAGGACTGAACCTCCTGCCCAGTCTGACAGTGGGAGAGTTGGTGGGCTTGTTTTGTTTTCTGCTGGACTGCACCCACTCCCACGGTGGCTCAGTGGTGAGTTGCATTGCCTCACAGTGCCAGGGACCTGGCATTGGGGCAACTATCTGTGTGGAGTTTGCCCATTCTCCTCCTGTGCCTGTGTGGGTTTTCTCTGGGTGTTCCGGTTTCCTCCCACAGTCCAAAGGTATGCAGGTCGGGTGTATAGGCGAAGCTAAATTGTCCCAGTGTTCAGGGATTTGTAGGTGTGATGCATTAGTCAGGGGTAATGTCGAGTAATAGGGTAGGGAAATGGGTCTGGGTGGGTTACTCTTCAGAGGGTCAGTTTGAACTTGTTGGACTGAAGGACCTGTGTCCACACTGTAGGGATTCTGTGATTCTATGAACTTTGATCCGTTGGGCACTACTGCACGTTCCCACTGAAACAATCTGCACAAACCTCAGCCTGTGAGACCATCAAAGCAGAGGTTAGGCCATTCAGCTGATCGAGTCTGCTCTGCCATTCGTTAGAGACAAAAACAAACTGCAGATGCTGGGATCCAAAGTAGGCAAGCAGGAGGCTGGGAGAACGCAGCAAGCCAGGCAGCACCAGCAGTGACGTCAGTGTTTCAGGTATTAACCCAAATCATTGACTTCTCTACCAGAAATGATTTACCAGGATGTTGC
>NW_025185396.1:0-946 GCF_004010195.1 Chiloscyllium plagiosum | reverse complement strand
CTCGGGTTCACACACACAGAATCTGTCAGTAACGTTGGGTTTCAGAGTTCGGTTGAAGCAATGTGGTATCTTTTAGAGACTTCGAGTCAAAAGAGATGCACAGCAAGGAAAACAGACCCTTCAGTGCAACCCGTCCATGCTGACTGCATATCCCAAATTAATCTCATCCCATTTGCCAGCACTTGTCCATATCCCTCTAAACTCTTCCTATTCATGTTCCAATCCAGATGCCTTTTAAATGTTGAAATTGTACCAGCCTCCACCACTTCCTCTGGCAGCTTATTCCATACATACACCACTCTCTCGGTGAAAAGGTCCCTTTTAAATCTTTTCCCCCTCATCCTAAACCTCTAGTTTTGGATTCCCCACCCTGGGGAAAAGATTTTGAATATTTACCCTATCTGTGCCCCTCAATTTTATAAATATCTACCAGGTCACTCCTCAGCCTCCGATGTTCCAGGGAAAATACCTGCAACTTATTCAATCTCTCCCTGTAACTCAAACCCTCCAACCTCAGAACCACCCATTTAAATCTTTTCTGAACCCTTTCAAGTTTCACTACATCCTTCCTGGAGACATAATTTGCAGATGTTCAGTGTTATGGACCAGGCCAGATCCCCTCAAAACATTCTAGGAAGGTAGCCCAGACCCTAACTTTTTTTAGTTGTTTTAGGCAGAGGTATCTCAGGAGTGATGTCGCTGGTCAAATCACTTGGTTTCCAGGAAAACAATTTATTTACACACCGCCGAATGAAACACAAGCAAAAGAAAACAGAATTTAGAATAGCAGCCATTCATAAACCCGACCGTCACAATCTTCCCGCAACTTAAAGCAGCTGTTCAGATTTCCTGCAACATTCTCATAAACACACCCCTATGGCAAAAAAGAACGGTCAGTTCAAACACAGGTTCTTACAGGAGAGATGTTAGTGAGAGAGAGTAAGCC
>NW_025185395.1:1261-2840 GCF_004010195.1 Chiloscyllium plagiosum | reverse complement strand
CCTGTTCCTCAGAATCCCTTCCAACAACTTACCTACCACTGACGTTAGATGGACTGTTCTCTTGTTCCCTGGCCTTTCCTTACCACCTTTTTTAAATAATGACACCCATCTTCCAGCACCTCACCTGTCACAAACAATGATATAAATACCTCAGGGAGGGGCACTGCCATCACCTTCCGAGCTTTCCACAAATTTCTGGGATACACCTGATCAGGTCCCAGGGATTTATCAACCTTGCTACTGTTTAAGACATCCACTACTTCCTCCTCTGTAATCTAGACACTTTTCAAGTTATCACTATTTATTTCTCCAAACTCTCTAGAATAGAATAGCATAGTATTTCTCCCACCTCCTGTTGCTCCATAGATGGCCTTGTTGATCTTTAAGAATTCCTATTCTCCATCTGGTTATTATTTTATCCTTAATGTATTTTTAGAATCTCTCTGGATTCTCCTTAAAAACTATTTCATAGAGATATTTCAAGTCCCCTTTTTGCTCTCATGATTACCATCGAGTATATTCCTGTAAAAACGTGATCCTGTACTCCCAATTCCTCTGCCTCTGTCATATCTGCTCCCAGCAGAAGCAATTCCACTCCAGGACATCCCAGAAAGGTTTCCTCTTTCAAGGACCGGATTTCCCTCCCATTTGATCAACAATGCACTCCAACGCATATCCTCCACTTCCTGTACCTCCGCCTTCCCCTCACCCCTCCAACCACAATAAGAATATAATCCCCCGGTCCTCACCTGCCATCCACTAATCGCCATTAATCTCTGCTATGTCCGCTACCTACAGTCAGACCCCACCACCAGGGATATATCTCCCTCCCCAGCCCTTTCTATCTTCCGCAGAGACCATGGGATATTTGGTGCTGATGTGCTGCCCTACGGATACCTCAGTCACTCACCCTGCCAAATGGCCTCGTGAGATTATCACTAGATGGATAATCCAGACACCCAGATAACGTTCTGGGGACCAGGGTTTGGATCCCGTCACGGCAGAGAGTGGAATATGAATTCAATAAAAATTTGGAATTAAGAATCTATTATAGACCATGAAACCATTGTTGATTATTGAGAAAAAAAAACCTCATCAGATTCGCTAATATCCTTCACATGTGACTCCAGACCCACAGCAATGTGGCTGACTCTTTACTGCCCTTTGGGCCCAGCCAGTGATACCCTCATCCTGTGAATGAATAACAAAGAAGGTCAAGTCTTGTACACAACCATACTATTCTTACAGAGAAGTGATCTCTTAGTAAATTTGCTTCTCAACTCCCTGCTGACTATTGGGGAAGGGGGGGGGGGTCAATAGTACCATCCCAATAAGGAGATCATCCCTTTCTTATTTCTCAGTTCCACCTGTATAACCTGCCTGGATGTACTCCCAGGAATACCCTCTTGAAGCCCGGCTGTAATGTTATCCCTAATCAAAAATACCACGCCCCCTTTCTGTTGCCCCCTTCCTATCTTTGCTATAGCATCTATACACTGGAACATTAAGCTGCTGGTCCTATCCATCATTAAGTCATGCCTCTGTAATTGCTATAATATCCCAGTGCCATGTTCAAAAC
>NW_025185395.1:0-958 GCF_004010195.1 Chiloscyllium plagiosum | reverse complement strand
CTTATACAAAAATTACACATTCGAATAATAAACCTTACACTCAGCACATCATCATAAAAGGATTACCTGACACATTGAAGGTTTGGGGAGACCTTTTGAGAGAATGCGATGATTCAATAGGAGAATTTTTAAGCAGCAAATGGGATTGATCTGGAACACAATACTCACACACACAATGCAAATATCCAGATCCTGATATACTGAGTAATTCAATCAGAGTTTGCAGAACATTTACTTGAGATTACCATCTGAATGTCCACCTGTAATATCCTGTAATACAAGTTTATAAAATCTGTCACACTCAGTTCAAGTTAGAAACCCATACCATCCCCTCCTCGTGGCCCAGGATGACTGTACATATTACCCTTGAGGACATCAGCAGTCAACTCAGGGGGAAATCTGCGGGTTTCTAGGAGATTCCAACTGGAGATCTCATGTGACTGAACACAGCAGTTCTTTGACCCATTGGAGAAAATGATCCAAGCGTCAGTGAGATATGGGGAACAAGAATTATTTTCTTTTCTTTCATTCCATGCTGCCGCTCTGCCTCATCAATAAGACATGGGTGTGAAAGGCTAACGATGGGCAAGTTGTCTCCATCCTGACCAATGGAGAGGAAGATCCTTTCAATAACTCCAAAGCGTATCCCTAAAAAGATAGCAACTCTGCCTGCTTCCCACTGCCCAGTGCTCCCAGTAAATGTTCCATCCTGACCAATGGGTAGGAAGATTCTCCAAATCACTCCAAAGCGTATCCCTAAAAAGATAGCAACTCTGCCTGCTTCCCACTGCCCAGTGCTTCCAGTAAATGTATGGAAGAATGGGAAGGGGGGGATATCTCCTAGAAAAGGCATAACTGTAAAGGTCTAAGAGGATTATGAAAAGAGAGAGATGTACAGGAGAAGGGGGCAACAAGTTGCCAGATAGGGTGTAACTTGGGAAAGTGGGAAGTTGCTCAT
>NW_025185394.1:2112-2840 GCF_004010195.1 Chiloscyllium plagiosum | reverse complement strand
GGGAGACTTATAAGATGTCCCAGAAGACGTCTGCAAGTTGATCTGCGCATGGTCCGAGTGCACGGCCTGGTACTCCATCTGATCACATTTCTTTCCGTAGATTCACACGAAGGGAAAATGATCTGATCTCTGATTCGGTGACTGTTGGGATAGTTTCATCAGGACTTGTCCGATGGTTAGTTGGGATAGTTTCATCAGGACATCTCTGAAAGTTGCCACCCAGGTAAATAGTGCGGTGAGGAAGGTATATGGCGTACTGGCTTTTATTGGTAGAGGAATTGAGTTCCGGAGTCCTGAGGTCATGATGCAGTTGTATAAGACTCTGGTGCGGCCGCATCTGGAATATTGTGTGCAGTTTTGGTCGCCATACTATAGGAAGGATGTGGAGGCACTGGAACGGGTGCAGAGGAGGTTTACCAGGATGTTGCCTGGTATGGAAGGAAAATCGTATGAGGAAAGACTGAGGCACTTGGGGCTGTTTTCACTAGAGAAAAGAAGGTTTAGAGGTGACTTGACTGAGGTGTACAAGATGATTAGGGGGTTAGATAGGGCCGACAGTATGAACCTTTTCCCGCGTATGGAGTCGGGTATTACAAGAGGGCATAGCTTTAAATTAAGGGGGGCTAGATATCGGACTGATGTTAGGGGTAGGTTCTTCACCCAGCGAGTCGTAAGTTCATGGAATGCCCGGCCAGTAGCAGTGGTGGACTCTCCCCCTTTATGGGCAT
>NW_025185394.1:0-1865 GCF_004010195.1 Chiloscyllium plagiosum | reverse complement strand
TCAATTCTCTCATTTACCAATGCTGCACAAATTCTGGAACTGTGTCAACTCTCGCATTTCTTATTATCCTGCCCCAGTTCTCTCACTTTGAATTTAATGTCATCTCCATGAATTATAGAATGTGAAAGTCTCTTTCAGTATCCAGTAACTCTCGTCGCATCAGAGCTTTTCTTCTTGACAATGGTATAATTAATCAATTGTCAATTGTACATTTGTGCCAGCATCTCTAAACGAATCAGAATCTCTATTTGTGTCAGAGCTCTCTCTCAGTGTCACAGAATTGATGTTTAGTTCTCTATCAGTGTCAGTGTCTCTATTATTGTCAGTCTCAATTAGTCTGAAAAACTCAACCAGTGCCGATGCATCTAATTATATCAATACATCTGTTGGTGTCAGCGTCTGTAAGAGAGGGAGTATTTTTTGTGGCATTGTTTTATTGGTTGTCAGTGTGTCTATCAGGGATAGAGTCTCCATTGGTGTCAGAATCCATATTACTCTCAGACAGCCTATTGATTCCAGAATTCTGTTCATGTCAATGTCTCAATTAGTATCAGCGTCTCCATTGGAATCAAAGTCTCTTATTAGGACAGTGTCTAGAATAACGTCAGTCTATCCATAGAGTCAGGACCTGTATTAATGATGGATTATTTATTATGTGCCAGTGCCTGATTCAGTGGGTCTCTATCCGTGACAGACTCTCCGTGAGAGTGCTCTCAGAATCTCCATTAGCTTCAGTCCCTCTATTATTGCTAGAATCTGTTCATGTCCATTTCTCAATTAAATCAGTCTCTATCCGTGTCGGAGACTCTATTAATGTCAATGTTTCTGTTGACTACAAATTCTCTATAATTCGAAGTATCGACACAGGGTCAGAAATATATTTGTCTCCGAATCTCTAATAGGGTCACTGTTATCATCAGCGTCTCTACGATTGAGTGTCTCTGTCAGTGTCAGTGTTTCTACTTGTGTCAGAGTTTCCTTAAGTGTCAGAGTTTCTCGTACTGAAACTATCTCTATTACTGAGCGTACCTCTGTTAGTGTCACTGTCAAGGTCTCTGTTAGTGATACTGTCTGCATTAATGTCAGTATCTATGCTGTAGACATGATCGCTATTAGAAGCAGGATATGTATCAGAAGCAGCGTCTGCATTGTCTCAATTATTGTGACTGTCATTGTTAGTGTCCTTTGGTCTCTTAGTATCAATGTCTGTATTAGCGTCAGAGTCACTCTCTCTGTGCCAGGTTCCACAATTATGTCAGTGTCTGCATCAGTATCAGCGTCTCTGTCAGTGCCAAATTCTATTGATGGCAGTGTCTGTTTTCACATCAGTGTCAGAAAAAACAATCCTGTCAGTGGCTGTTTACGTGTTCCTTTTTCAGTTAGTGCCACTTCTCTAATGATAGTGTGTGGATTCGTGCCTAAGTCTGTAAGAGTCTTAGAGTAGGTGTCTCTTTCAGGGTCAAAGGTAAAAAAAAAGAATGCCAGGTTAGAGTCATTTGAAAGGACATGCTTTCAGAGCACTGCGATTAGTAGGCAACACGTAGGGCAGGATCATATGAAACAGGGATGTCAGGATCATCAGTCCAGAAATGGAAGGGATCATCAACAGTGTTATCAAGCAGCATCTGTTCAGCAATAACCTGCTCAGTGATGCCTAGTTTGTGTTTCGTTAGCGTCACTCAGCTCCTGATTTCATTACAGCGTGGATTCAAATATGGACAAAAGAGCTGAATTCCAGATGTGACGTGATATTTACAGCCCATGATATCAAGGCCGCTTTTGACCGACTGTGGCATTAAGCGGCCCTGGCAAAACCGGTATCAATGGGGATGGGGGGTTAGAGTTATACCTGGCACAAACGAAGA
>NW_025185393.1:0-2840 GCF_004010195.1 Chiloscyllium plagiosum | reverse complement strand
GGACCCCGACTATAGGAGTGCTGCATTGTCAAAGGGACCGCTGCTACAGGAGTGCCGCACTATCACAGGTACTGCTACTGCAGGAGGGCTACACTGCCAGAGGGACCGCTAGAACAGGAGTGCCGCACTGTCAGACAGACACCTACTACAAGAGTGCTGCATTGCCAGAGGGACCCCTACTACTGGAGTGCTGCAGTGTCAGAGGGACCCCTACTACCGGAGTGCCGCAGTGTCAGAGGGGCCACTACTACTGGAGTGCTGCAGTGTCAGAGGGACCGCCACTACCGGAGTGCCGCAGTGTCAGAGGGGCAGCTACTACAGGAGTGCTGCTCTGTCAGAGGTACCGCTACTACAGGAGTGCTGCACTCTCAGAGGGACCCCTACTACTGGAGTGCTGCACTGTCAGAGGGACTGCTACTAACGGAGTGCAGCTCTGTCAGAGGGACCCCTACTAGAGGAGAGCCGCACTGTCAGAGGGACCCCGACAACAGGAGTGCTGCAGTGTCAGAGGGACCGCTACGACAGGAGTGCCGCACTGTCAGAGGGACCGCTACTACAGGAGTGCTGCACTGTCAGAGGGTCCGCTACTATAGGAGTGCTGCACTGTCAAAGGGACCCCTACTACAGGAGTGCTGCACTGTCAGAGAGACCCCTACTACCGGAGTGCTGCACTGTCAGAGGGACTGCTACTAATGGAGTGCAGCTGTGTCAGAGGGACCCCTACTAGAGGAGAGCTGCACTGTCAGAGGGACCCCGACAACAGGCATGCTGCAGTGTCAGGGGGACCGCTACGACAGGAGTGCTGCACTGTCAGAGGGACCGCTAAGATAGGAGTGCTGCACTGTCAGAGGGACACCTGCTACAGGAGTGCTGCACTGTCAGAGGGACCGCTACTATAGGAGTGCTGCACTGTCAGAGGGACACCTGCTACAGGAATGCTGCACTGTTAGAGGGACACCTGCTACAGGAGTGCTGCACTGCCAGAGAGACCCCTACTACAGGAGTGCTGCTCTGTCTGAGGGACCACTACTGCAGGAGTGCCGCAGTGTCAGAAGTACCGCTACTACAGGATTGCCGCACTGCCAGAGGGATCCCTACTACAGCAGTGCTGCTCTGTCAGAGAGACCCCTACTACTGGAATGCTGGAGGGCCACCACTACAGGAGTGCTACTCTGTCAGAGGGACTGATACTACAGCAGTGCTGCACTGTCAGATGGATCGCAACTACAGGAGTGCCGCACTGTCAGAGGGACACCTACTACAGGCGTGCTGCATTTTCAGAGGGACTGCTACTACAGGAGTGCTGCAGTGCCAGAGGGACCCCTACTACAGGAGTGCCATACTGTCAGAAGGGCCACCACTACAGGAGTGCTACTCTGTCAGAGGGACTGATACTACAGCAGTTCAGAGGGACCGCTGCTGCAGGGAGTGCCATACTGTCAGAAGGGCCACTACTACAGGAGTGCTGCACTGCCAGAGGGAGCCTAATGCATGATTGCCGCAATGTCAGAGGGACCCCTACTACAGGAGTGCCGCACTGTCAGAGCGATCGCTAGTACAGGAGTGCCGCACTGTCAGAGCGACCGCTAGTACAGGAGTGCTGCACTGTCAGAGGGACCGCTAGTACAGGAGTGCCGCACTGTCAGAAGTACCGCTACTACAGGAGTGCTGCACTGCCAGAGGGAGCCTAATGCATGATTGCCGCACTGTCAGAGGGACCCCTACTACAGGAGTGCTGCTCTGTCAGAGAGACCCCTACTACAGGAGTGCTGCTCTGTCTGAGGGACCACTACTGCAGGAGTGCCGCAGTGTCAGAAGTACCGCTACTACAGGATTACCGCACTGCCAGAGGGATCCCTACTACAGCAGTGCTGCTCTGTCAGAGAGACCCCTACTACTGGAATGCTGCTCTGTCAGAGGGACCGCTACTACAGGAGTGCCGCAGTGTCAGAGGGACCCCGATTACAGCAGTGCTGTTCTGTCAGAGAGACCCCTATTGCAGGAGTGCTGCAGTGTCAGAGGGACCTCTACTACCGAAGTGCCGCAGTGTCAGAGGGGCCACTACTACAGGAGTGCTGCACTGTCAGAGGGAGCCTAATGCAGGAGTGCTGCACTGTCAGAGGGACCGCTACTACAGGAGTGCTGCTCTGTCAGAGGGACCCCTACTATAGGAGTGCCGCACTGTTAGAGGAACCGCTACTACAGGAGTGCTGCACTGTCAGAGGGTCTGCTACTGTAGGAGTGCTGCACTGTCAGAGGGACCCCTACTACAGCAGTGCTGCTCTGTCAGAGAGACCCCTACTACAGGAGTGCTGCTCTGTCAGAGGGACCTCTACTACCGGAGTGCCGCAGTGTCAGAGGGGCCACTACTACAGGAGTGCTGCACTGTCAGAGGGAACCTAATGCAGGAGTGCTGCACTGTCAGAGGGACCCCTACTACAGCAGCGCTGTTCTGTCAGAAGGACCGCTACGACAGGAGTGCTGGTCTGTCAGAGAGACCGCCACTACAGGAATGCTGCGCTGTCAGAGGGACCGCTACTACAGGAGTGCTGCACTGTCAGAGGGACCCCTACTACAGGAGTGCCGCACTGTCAGAGGGACCGCTACTACAGGAGTGCCGCACTGTCAGAGGGACCGCTACTACAGGAGTGCTGCACTGTCAGTGGGACCCCTACTACAGGACGACACAGTGTAAGGGAGTGTCACACTGTGGGAGTGGGCAGTGGTGGGGGAGTGTCACACTATGGGAGTGGGCAGTGTGGAGGGAGTGTCACACTGTGGGAGTGTGCAGCGATGGAGTGTCACACTGTGGGAATGGGCAGTGGTGAGGGAGTGACACA
>NW_025185392.1:0-2840 GCF_004010195.1 Chiloscyllium plagiosum | reverse complement strand
GTTAGAGGAGGAGGGCAGGTGGGAGGCACTACCTGTGCAGTGCCTCGGGTTCCTCTCCTTCGCGCTTTTAAAGGGGGAAAAAACCGACCCAGGTAAGCCTACACTACTGCTTCCGGGTCTCGGCTGCCCCTCTGGTCGTCGTCACTTCCCCCTGGTGCTCCCGCTCTTTCTGTGAAGAGAGAGTGAAAGAAAAAAGAAACACCGCTGCCCGCTACCGGTAAGCACTTTTAAAACCAAACGGTCTTACCTTCGCTGCTGCTCGCACTGGAAATGACCGACGGCTTCGAAGGGTGAGGATAAATACTCACCGCTCTCCTTCCCGGCTGCCCCTCTGGTCGTCGTCACTTCCCCCTGGTGCTCCCGCTCTTTCTGTGAAGAGAGAGTGAAAGAAAAAAAAAACACCGCTGCCCGCTACCGGTAAGCACTTTTAAAACCAAACGGTCTTACCTTCGCTGCTGCTCGCACTGGAAATGCGAGCCCCGAGTGTCTCATCTTCACCATGAATTTTCAGCCACGATACATTTCTCTCTGCCATGAAAAAGGCCTCAAAGCCCTCCATTGCTTCCTCTCACGGCTTCCCTACCAGTAACTTTCCTCTGATACTCTCATTCATTTGGCTGAACTGGCCCTCACCTTCAATACTTGCCATTGCGGTTCTGTTCGCTGAGCTGTGAATTTGTGTTGCTGACGTTTCGTCTCCTGTCTTGGTGACATCCTCAGTGCTTGGGAGCTCATGTGAAGCGCTTCTGTGATGTTTCGTCCGGCATTTATAGTGGTTTGTCTCTGCCGGTTCCGCTTGTCAGTTCCAGCTGTCCGCTGCAGTGGCCGTTATGTTGCGTCCAGGTCGATGTGTTTGTTGATAGAATCTGTGGATGAGTGTCATGCCGCTAAGAATTCCTTGGCTGTTCTCTGTTTGGCTTGTCACGCAGATGACAAGCAACATGAGTTCGACTGAGACAACACGACTATTATCGGACATTCCTGCCAAAGTTTCGATTCTTCTGCTCCTTGGATGCTGCCTGATCTGCTGTGCTTTTCCCGCACCAGACTCGCAACTCTGATGTGGAGCATCTCAGTCCTCACTTTCTCATAATTCGCCTTATCCTGACAGCCAGCATTTTATCATGGCTTGTTCGAGCTCACCAAATTGTTGTCTCGTGCTCCCGCACACTTCCAATATTATTGTCGGTCTTCCATTGTTTTGCTTCCATCGAACCTACTGTACACATCTCCTTACTTTTTTTTTTCAGTGAATCACGATTATTGCACGGATATCTAGGCTTGCTGCTCTTGTATTTCACCTGAAGGGAACAAATATGAGCCTTTATTCTCGTAGTTCATTTTGAACGCTTCACATTCGTCCGATTTACTTGTCAGTAGCTTCACATTTTCACGAGATCTACCATATTTTTACGAGAATCTTCTCGTCCCAATGGAGAAACACTTTTTCCTAATCACTTTTTCTCTTTTACGATGTCAAATTGAAACCATATAGTGGTCACTGTCATTTAAATGATGCTCCATTTTCACCTCAAACATATGTCGATTTTCTCTTCCCAAAATTCGTTCCAGAATGCACAAGCCTTGTTGGACAACTTATATCATCACATAAAAAAAAATCCGTATACATCACAAGGAATATAATTATTCATGATTATCCCAACCAAATACTGATATAATTAATTCATTAATATTTATTTACACGAGTTAGTGAATTCATTGCTTATCTGCCCTACAATTGCTCTATGGCTGGAGGCTCTATTACAGTCCAAACTAAATGACTGATGCCCTTTTATTCCTATGATCAATCCGCAAAACATCCATCGACTTGAACAACATCCGAGGACTTTCACTGAAATTGGGAGACCTGTCTCACAGTCTGGTAAAATAACAGTCTAATGTTATCCCATTGAATAATCATCGTGAACAACATTCAAGGAAGTTCCAAGTGTGTCAAGGGCTGGGAATCTACTCAGAGTAGGGCAGTTCGATGTTAACCATTAATTATGGCCCAACAAAAGTTACAATCAAGGTGCTCGGTCCCAAATTGCACACTTGCTGAAGTAAGACTGTGGAAGGTGATGAGAGAACCAAAAACAAGAAAAATAAAGCATGCTTGACCTGACCCTCACCAAGCTGCTTGCTGCAGATATATTTGTAAATTAGAGTATCGGCAAAAGTGACCACAACTCAATAACTGTGGAGACAATGTGTTTTCTTTACATTTAGAACACGATCCATTATGTTGCGTAGCACTGTTACAATGCTAAATGAGACAGCCTTTGAACACATCTGGCAACTGAAGACTGGGTATCCTTGCTATTCTGTGAATATCAGAATCACTGGAATCATACTCCAGCACACACATGGACCGAAACATCCTCCAGTTAACCATTACAATCAAGTCAGGAAATCAAAAATGGTTCACTGGATAATGGACGAAGGAACGCCAGCATCAGTAGCAGCCATTTCTAAGCATAAGATGTCAACATAAAAACAAGTGATAGACTGAGATAAACGATGCTGCAAACTACAGATCAGATGCAAATTCTGCACTTTGCCACAACCAGTCGTGATTGCTGGTTAACAAATCACTGGAGGAGAATGATTTACAAGCACCCCAATCTTCAATGATAGAAGAGCTCAGTACATCTTTCCAAAATATAAGCCTAAAGCATTCACAATAATCTTCAGCCATAAGTGTCAAGTAGCAGATACAATTCGGTCTGCAACACATGCCAAACTTGAAGCAAATCGATTAATTCCAAAATTTGGATCCTATGCTTGTCTGCAAGTGGACGTACGGTTTTTTTTGTGAAATTTTGTGTAAACTTCAGCCT
>NW_025185391.1:1316-2840 GCF_004010195.1 Chiloscyllium plagiosum | reverse complement strand
AATTTCTATAATGTCACCCCTCAATCTCCTACAGTCCATCTGATACTAACTTCAAGTTCAAACATTTAAAGATCAGCACTGCAAGTTTGAAGCAATGTTCAAAGTGACAGGTAAACAACACTCAGCCCAAACTGCAGACTGTTATTTGTTTTTTTTAAATTTATGTTACAATACTGAGGCAGCATGAAAATCTTACTATTGCTAATAAGCCATCAAGCACATGAATTCCTTTGTCTGTCGGCGGTGATGATTTCTACAGTGAAAATGTATATCTGGCCAGATCTATATAATACCATATGTTCAACATTTTCCCTCCTGGCCTCCCTATGAACATATGTGGTTGTGTCTTCTTTATCTTGCACTCAATAGAGAGAACTCCTTTCCCCCCTTCACATTTTAATTTAAACTCATTTTATACCATCTTCTCGTTCACCACCGCTAAAAGCCTGTTTATCTGTTGTCGCACCCTCTTTCCCCTGTCATCTATCCCCCACCTCTGGCAAGGGACTAAAATGCCCAGTTTCCAATCATTTTTCTGAGGAAGTGTCAGACTGGACTTGAAACGCTAACTCTGTTTCTCTGTCTCTGTAAATGCTTCCAGTCCTGCTGAGTTTCTCCAGAAATGAATAAGCACAGCACAAAATTTCAATTAAACAAATATCTATGAATACTGGAAATTAAAATGCACAAATTGCTGTGGAAAGTGGGAACTTTGTCGAAGGGTCACTGGATCCGAAAGATGAAAACAGCTTTCACTTCACAAGATGCAGCCAGACTTGCTTAGTTTCTTCAGCAATTTCTGTTTTTGAACATTTTCGAAAGACATGTGTCGAATTTGCTCAAAAGCTCTGTCCAGCACAGAGCGCTTTACATTGGGAAGGGAACAAAAACGCAAAGTGCACAAGTTTACTGGCTCTAAAACGACATAAGGCTGGCATCACTGACACGACAGAGGTCTTAATCATGACCAGGGAGAAAAACAGAGGGAAAAAAAAAACATTCACTTGAAACACAGGAGATGGTATTACGGGAAAGGAAACGTTTCAGATTAATATTTTAAAGTATCTGTGTAATGTAACAAATTGGAGGTGTGACGTCAGTGTGAGACCCTCATCAGAATGCGATTATGAAACTGGATGTGTTCGCACATCAGAAACCAGGTTAGGTCACTGAGTACAGGGCTGATAGGTGAACGGGTCTCAGTGTGAACTGGGGGAAAGTCAGAAGAATTGATTTGCAGACATTGCAGCTCACACCGCAGAATTGCGTTCAATCACAATCCATAACTTTTCCTCGAGGATAATCCATGACACTAACATTATCATCAAGCCGAGTAATGGTTCAGTGCCGAGTTTGGGTAAACATGCCAATGTCAGAACCATGTGTATCTAAACCTGATAACAACCGATTAAAGCTACCGCACTTGGCTGGTTACATTATAAACAGCAGACCTACCATCTGGTGGAGAGGGGGAAATGATCCCAAAACAAACAGATAAGATCGAAACTCTGCAGTCAAGCCACA
>NW_025185391.1:0-760 GCF_004010195.1 Chiloscyllium plagiosum | reverse complement strand
TAGTCTGGCCGACAAGTGTCTACAGACACAACGACATGTGATAAACTCTACAATGATCTCTGAGACAGCCAAGCAAGACACTCAATTGAATCAAATTACTGTGAGTTTTTAAAGGATAAAACCAGACAGAACACCGGCAACGAGTTTTGGAAAAGGGAACGGGAAACACAGTCCTTTCAACCAGACAGATGCTGCCTTCCTAATGTTTAAGAGCTTGTGACAACAATGATAGAGCTTTCCCGCACACTGCACAGAAACATCAGGAAGGGAGCAGGGCATTAGACACTTTTGGCTTTTCCTGTTCTAGCTCATGGAGACATATTCACTTTTATATTCTTAGTTAATGCATTCTTCAGAAACTCATCAATTCCTGTCTTATACTGCTCAATGATTGACCGTCCAACCCATGTAATCACATAAGCACTGATTCTGCACTGTCATAAATACAGCACGACCTACATTAGTCCCACTTTCATGACCATGTGTTTATTAACAGTTGTGAGGTTACCTCTGCCAACTGCCCTCCCAGGAAGTGCATTTCTGACCCCAGCAGCCTCTGGATGAAAACCAATCCTCAAATCCTCACTAACCATCAAACCCTTCGCTTTAAAATGGCACTCCCTTGTTCTTCGCCCTTTGACTGAAAGGAACAGCTGCTGTCTATTCATCCTGTCCATGCCCCTGGTAATCTTCTCCTTCTGAAGCACGTCCCTCTCAGCCTTCTGTTATGTGGCTCCCAGAACTGTACATAGTATTCCAT
>NW_025185390.1:1883-2840 GCF_004010195.1 Chiloscyllium plagiosum | reverse complement strand
GATTCTCTATCTCTCACACACACTCTGGGATTCACTATATCTCACACATACTCGTGGACTCTCCGGGATTCCCGATCTGTCACACACACTCGGGGAATCTCTGGGGTTCCCTATCTCTCACACACACTCTGGGATTCCCTATCTCTCACACACAGACTGCGACACTCTGGGATTCCCTCTCTCACACAAAGTCTGGGAGTCCCATTCTCACACACACTCGGGGACTCTCTGGGATTCCCTATCTCTCACACACACTCGGGGACACCCTGGGATTACGTATCTCTCACGCACACTCGGGGACACGCTGGGATTCCCTATCTCTCACACACACACTCGGGGACACCCTGGGATTTCCTATCTATCACATACTCTCGGGGACTTTCTGGAATTCGCGATCTCTCACACAGACTCGGGGACTCTCTAGGATTCCCTATCTCACACGCACACTCGGGGACTTTCTGGGATTCCCTATCTCTCACACACACTCGGGGACTCTCTGGGAATCCCTCCCTCTCACACACACTCGGAGATTCGCTATCTCTCACATATACTCGGGGACTCTCTGGGATTCCCTATCTCTCACACACACTCGGGGACACACTGGGATTCCCTATATCTCACGTACACTCGGGGATTCCCTGTCTTTCACACACACTCGGGGACTCTCTGGGATTCCCTCACTCTCACACACTCGGCAACTCTCTGGGATTCCCTATTTCTCACACACACTCGGCGACTCTCTGGGATTCCCTATCTCTCACAGACACTCGGGGACTGTCTCGGATTCCCTATTTCTCACACACACTCTGGGATTCCCTGGGATTCCCTATCTCTCACACACACTCGGGGACACACTGGGATTCCCTATCTCTCACGTACACTCGGGGATTCCCTGTCTTTCACACATACTCGGGGACTCTCTGGGATTCCCTATCTCTCACACACACTCGGGGACAC
>NW_025185390.1:0-1299 GCF_004010195.1 Chiloscyllium plagiosum | reverse complement strand
CCTATCTCTCACACACACTCTGGGACTCTCTGGAATTCCCTATCTCTCTCACACACTCGGAGACGCTCTGGGATTACGTAACTCTCACAACCACTCGGGGACACACTGGTATTCCCTATCTCACACACACACTTGGGGACTCACTGGGATTCTCTCACACACATTCGGGGACACTCTGGGATTCCCTATCTCTCACACACATTCGGGGACTCTCTGGGATTCTCTTACACACACTCGGGCACTCCCTGGGTTTCTCTATCTTTGACTCACACTCGCGTACTCCATGGGATTCCCTATCTCTCACACACCCTCTGGGATTTCCTATCTCTCACACACACTCTGGGACTCTCTGGGATTCCCTCTGTCACATACAATCTGGGTTTCCCACTCTCACACACACTCGGGGATTCCCTATCTCTCACACACACTCGGGGACACCCTGGGATTCCCTATCTCTCACACACACTCGTGGACGCTCTGGGATTCCCTATCTCTCACACACACTCGAGAATTCCCGGTCTCTCACACACACTCGGGGAGTCCCTATATCTCACACACACTCGGGGATTCCCTATCTCTCACACACACTCGGGGCCTCTCTTTCATTTCGTATCTCTCACACACGCTCGGGGACACACTCGGATTCCCTACCTCTCACACACACTCGGGGGAACCCTGGGATTCCCTATCTATCACACACACTCGGGGATTACAGATCTCTCTCACACACTCGGGGATTCCCTATCTCTCTCACACACACTGGAATCCCCAATCTCTCACACACACTCGGGGACTCTCTGGGATTCGCTATCTCTCAAACACACTCTGGGACTCTCTGGAATTCCACAGCTCTCACACACACTCCGAGACTCTCTGGGATTCTTTCACACACATTCGGGGACACTCTGGGATTCCCTGTCTCTCAGACACACTCGGGGACAATCTGGGATTCCCTATCACTCTCACACACTCCAGAAATCTCTGGGAGCCTCTCACACACACACTCGGGCACTCCCTGGGATTCCCTATCTCTCACTCACACTCGGGTCCTCTCTGGGATTCCCTATCTCTCACACACACTCTGGGATTCCCTATCTCTCACACGCACTCTGGGGCTCTCTGGGATTCTCTGTCTCACACACACACTGGGATTCCCATTCTCAGACAGACTCTGAGATTCCCTATCTCTCACACACACTCTGGGCATCTCTGGGATTCCTTCTCTCAGACGCACTCTGGGATTCCCAGTCTCACACACACTCTGGAATTTCCTATCTCTCACACACACTCGGAGTTTCT
>NW_025185389.1:1527-2840 GCF_004010195.1 Chiloscyllium plagiosum | reverse complement strand
AAAGGAGACCAGAATTGCAAGCAATATTACAGTCGCCTAACCAATGCCCTGTACAACTGCAACATAACCTCCCAACTCCTGCTCTAACCAATAAAGGAAAGCATTTGAAACACCTCCCTCACTATTCTATCCACCTGAGACTCTACTTTCAAGGAACTATGAACCTGCACTCCAAAGTCTCTTTGTTCAGCAACACTCACCAGGACTTTACCATTAAGTATGTAAGTCCTGCTCTGATTTGCTTTTCCAAAATGCAGCACGTCGCATTTATCTGAACTAAACTCCATCTGCCAGTCTTCAGCCCGTTTGCCCAACTGATCAAAATCCCGTTGTACTCTGAGGTAGTCTTCTTTGGTATTATCTACAAATGTACTAACTATATCTCCTCTGTTCACATCCAAAACATTTATATGAATGACAAAAAGTAGTAGATTCAGCACCGATCCTTGTGGCACACCATTTGTCACAGGCCTCCAGTCTGAAAAACAACCCTCCACCACTACCCTTTGTCTTCTACCTTTGAGCCAGTTCTGTATCCAAATGACTAGTTCTCCTTGTATTCCATGAGGTCTAACCTTGCTGACTAGTCTCCCATGAGGAATCTTGTTGAACGCCTTCTTGATCATGTCTACCACTCTGCCTTCATCAATCCACTTTGTTACTTCTTCAAAAAACTCAATCAAGTTCATGGGACATGATTTCCCACACACAAAACCATGTTGACTATCCCTAATCAGTCCTTGCCATTCCAAATATATGTACATCCTGTCCCTCAGGACTCCTTCCAATGATTTACCCACCACCGACATCAGGCTCACTTGTCTATAGTTCCCTGACTTTTCCTTACTATCTTTCTTGTATAGTGGCACCACGTTAGCCAACCTCCAGTCTTCCTGCACCTCTCCTGGAACTATCAATGATACAATCATCTCAGAAAAGGGCCCAGCAATCACTTCTCTAGCTTCCCACAGAGTTCTGGGGATTTATCCACTTTTATCCATTTCAAGACATCTAGCACCTTCTTCTCCTCTGTAATATGGACATTTTTCAAGATGTCACAATCTATTTACCACATTCTGTATCTTCCATGTTCTTCTGCACAGTAAAAGCTGATGCAAAATACTCATTTATTATCTCTCCCATCTCCTGCGGCTCCACACATAAGCTTCCTTGCTGATCTTTGAGGGACCCTATTCTCTCCCTAGTTACCCTTCTTTAACCCTATTTCCTGAAGAAGGGCCTGTGCCCGAAACGTCGAATCTCCTGTTCCCTGGATGCTGCCTGACCTGCTGTGCTGTTCCAGCAATAAAGTT
>NW_025185389.1:0-1066 GCF_004010195.1 Chiloscyllium plagiosum | reverse complement strand
AGGGGGGGGGGGGGAGAGAGAGAGTGTGTGTGTGTGCGTGAGTGAGAAAGACGGGGTGTGGGGGAGTGAGCGAGGGAGTGTGACTTGAAAGAAGTTCTGGGATTTACATATTAATCAATCAAAACCTGTACCCCCATTCTCAGTGATTAAAGACTCAACAGCAATCTAGGTTTGTTCAATATATCAACATCTTTTACTATAAATGAAGTTTCCTTTGATCCTGCCCCACTAGCTTCCTGACAAAGGAGCAGCGCTCTGAAAGCTAGTGTTATCAAATAAACCTGTTGGACTATAACCTGATGTTGTAAGACATTTATGAAGAGCAAAGAATTATACATGAATGAAGATTCTCCAGCTCAGTATTCACCTGTCCCCATCTTGTGGGATTCCATCCAAATTTGTGGAATTCCTACCATGTGAAAGCAGGCCATTTGGCCCATCGGGTGCACATCGCCCTGCTGAAGAGCATCCCACTCACTTTATCTCTGTAACCCTGCCTATCCCAAGGCTTATCCACCTAGTCTGTACATCTTTGGACACTATGGGGCAATTTAGAATGGCCAATCCACCTAACCTGCACCGCTTTGTACTGTTGGAGGAAACTGAAGCACCCAGAAGAAATGCATGCAGACACGGGGAGAACATACAAACACCACGCAGTCACCTGAAGGAATCAAACCTGGATTCCTGGCACTGTGAGGCAGCTAACCACTAAACTCAAAATTCACTATCCCTTTATTCTTACCCCCTGTCACCAATAGGTGTTTGAAATAAATTCAGTTTCTTCATTGATTATGTGTCAGCACCTTATCATTTAAACTATGTTTTTGTGCTTTTCTAGGCCATAACAAGTAGGTGTACATGCTGAGACCTATTCTTCAATGCATTTTCGTCATAACATTTCTCATGTTAGTTACTTCAGATGTACCAAACACTCCGCACAGTTACACTGATATCCCAAAACCATGCCATGTATTCTTGACTTTCGGTGATTTTTTTTATTTGGAAAGATCAGAAGTTGGAGCAAGCAAGCATATCCTCCCCTCCTGGTCCCAATATTCCAGGT
>NW_025185388.1:0-2840 GCF_004010195.1 Chiloscyllium plagiosum | reverse complement strand
TGGGAGGAAACCGGAGCACCCAGAGGAAACCCACGCAGACACGAGGAGAATGTGCAAACTCCACACAGTCAGTCGCCTGAGGTGAGAATTGAACACCCGGGTCTCTGGCGCTGTGAGGCAGCAGTGCTAACCACTGTGCCACCGTGCCGCCCACATGTTTCTCCTAATTGATTCCATCCACATTTTTTTCATCCACATGTTTCTATTGAAAGTCCATTTTGTATGTTAAATAATCACAAATTAACCACAAAGTGAATTTTATGATATCCCATTCTTTTATCTGGTCAAGTCAATAGATGGAACTTTCCCCTCCTTGGCATGGCAGGACGAATTGTGAGAAAGGTGAAAAAAAAGGTCAGAATGAAAAAAAATCAGAATCTCAATGTTGAGAAAATCTTTTCCAATTTTCCCCCCTTAAGCCTTAAATGGTGACATCTTGCTATTGAGTGGCAACTAGATTAATTCCATGCATTTGCATCTCATTAAAGCCTCAAATCATTTTATTTGCATGCCACTTCCAGTTTACTTCACTTTCCCAAGAAAGCAGATAGTAAAACGTGCAGATATCTGGCAGCTGCACCACACCGAGTGCTTGTCCTTGCTATTGTCCAACTGCTTCCTCAAAACAATGGCCACTATCCTCCTTGACCTTTTATCCACGCAAGTCAACAGCTGCAAATAACCAGCCTCATCATAACATCATGCCTGCCCTTACACATCATTCCACCTCTTCAGCATTTTACTTTGGAGCTCATGCCCCCCACCTCCCCCAGCTTCCCCACCAAGGTTTGCATACTTCAGCCAGGTTTCTTTGCTGCAGGGACAGACACTCAAATCATTATCTGCATAGGCGCATCAAATGGCTCTTAACTTGCTTTCTTAGCATGCAGTCACTTTACACTTAATTGAACACGGTCAGCTTCTGTCTCCAAAGTAAGTCAGTCATTGGCCAACATCTAAAAATGTTACATTTAACAGGAGTCACTGCTTATTATGCATTATAATGGTTTACAAACCCTTCTCTCAGGAAAATCATCATCATCCTCCTCAATAACTTCCCTCTCTGAAAGGATCGTATCTCCAGTAATGTCGTCAGTTTCCTAAAACATAATAAGAAAGCATAGAATAAAACAAGTGTTCTGAGCAAATTCCCATATAATAGGCTTGCCAGTAAAAAGTTATTTAATGCTATCAATTTATATATTAGATTATGTGAAAGATTTTGAATTAACATTTAATCCAGATAAATTCAGGTAAGCAAAACCAGCAGAATATTTTTTTCAGTCTTTAAATTTAATTGCTGAAAATGTGTTGCTGGAAAGCAGCATCGAAGGAGCAGGACAATCGACGTTTCGGGCATGAGCCCTTCTTCAGGAATGAGCCCTTCCTGAAGAAGGGCTCATGCCCGAAACGTCGATTGTCCTGCTCCTTCGATGCTGCTTGACCTGCTGTGCTTTTCCAGCAACACATTTTCAGCTCTGATCTCCAGCATCTGCAGTCCTCACTTTCTCCTTTAAAATTAATTGATCATGTTAGCAAATGAGTTTATAAATGCAAATTTTTACTACTATGCTGAATTATTTTTGGAACTAGTAGTCAATTTATTCCTCATACAAGTCATCAGATACAGATTGATGCAACTACCTCTATATCATCCAAAAATTGTTTCAAACCATGCACCAGTCATCTACATTTCCCACATAAGCCTTCCTTGGGTTTTAATGAATAAAACTAGCCTAATAACACTACAATAAATTTATGAACTGCAAAACACACATTACTTTTGATGCTTATTGTTTGCAAAATGTGGAAACTTTCTTGCTCTTCAATCCAAACTGACAGAATCAGAAATTCAAAATGTTAAAATTTGAGAGCATAGATTTGTATCCAATGAGTTTAAAAATCATTAAATAAACAGCAGCTTACATTTAGAAATCAGTTTCAGAACACAAAGTTCCAAGGCACTTTGCAGGAGCATTATCAAACAAAATTTGACACTAAGCTAATGAAGGAGAGTCATAGAGATATACAGCACGGAAACAGACTCTTCAGTCTAACTTGTCCATGCCGACTAGACATCCTAAATAAATCTAGTACCATTTGCCAGCTTTAGGCCCATATCCCTCTAAGTCCTTCCTATTCATAAACCCATTCAGATGCTTTTTAAATGTTGGAATTGTACCAGCCTCCACCACTTCCTCTGGAAGCTTATTTCATTACACATCACCTTGTGTGTGAAAAAGTTGCCCTTGAGATTCTTTTTATATCTTACCCCTCTCACCTTAAATCTATGCCCTATAGTTTTTGACTCCCTCACCCCAAGGAAAAGAACTTGGCTATTCCCTCATGATTTCATTAACCTCTATAAGGTCACAAGTTACCAAAACTTTGTGAATCATGAATGCTGTAAAAGAAGGAGTGGCATGGAGAAGTTAAAACATGTAATCCTAAAGTTTAGGGGGAAGCCATTGATGCCAGTAGTGCAGTGATTAAACCAAAGATGTGCAAAAGCTCAAAATTTGGCTCATCAATGTCAGGAAGGCTTGTGGGACTAGATACACTTGTGAGTAAAGAGGGAACTGCAAATAATTATGAGAAATGTAAAATAGCTAAACCAGGATAATGCATCAAAACGAATTGTCGCAAGTTGGATAGGAGTAGCAAAGTTTTATGTAAATTTAAGTTGATGAAGAGTGAATCTAAATAGAGGAAGTTACAAAGATATAAGGCGAAAGCTAGCTATGATAAATTAGGGAGCGTTACTTAAAAGGGATGACAGTAGATAAGCAATGGCAAACATTTAAAGCGTGCATAGAGGAAATGCAACAATTGCTGTGGTT
>NW_025185387.1:1913-2839 GCF_004010195.1 Chiloscyllium plagiosum | reverse complement strand
ATGGTGGATATTTCTGTTTATAATGCAGAAGTTTCAGGATCAGTTCATTTCAAAAAGGAAGAAAGATCCTCGGAGGAGGCATGGGTGGCCGTGGCTGACGAGGGAAGTTAAGAAACATATTAAGTTAAAAGAGAAAAAAAGTATAACATAGCAAAGATAAGTGGGAAAACGGAGGACTGGGAAGCTTTTAAAGAACAACAGAGGATTACTAAGAAGGAAAAACGCAGAGAAGAAATGAGGTACGAAGGCAAACTGGCCAATAATATAAAAGAGGATAGTAAAAGCTTTTTTTTAGGTATGTGAAAGGCAAAACAATGGTTATGACTAAAATTGGGCCCTTGAAGAAACAAACAGGGGAATATATTACGGGGAATAAAGAAATGGCAGAAGAATTGTATTGGTACTTCAGATCTGTGTTCACTGGGAAAGACACAAGCAATCTCCCTGAGGTAACAGTGGCTGGAGGACCTGAGCTTAAGGGAATTTATATTTGACAGGAATTGGTGTTAGAGAGACTGTTAGGTCTGAAGGTTGATACGTCCCCAGGGCCTGATGGTCTACATCCAAGGGTCCTGAAGTAGGTGGCTCGAGAAATCGTGGATGCGTTGGTGATTATTTTCCAGATTTCGATAGATTCGGGATCAGTTCCTGCGGATTGGAGGGTGGCTAATGTTGTACCACTTTTTAAGAAAGGTGGGAGAGAGAAAGCAGGAAATTATAGACCAGTTAGTCTGACATCAGTGGTGGGAAAGATGCTGCTTTCTATTCTAAAGGATGAAATTACAATACATCTGGATAGTAGTAACAGGATAGGTGAGAGTCAGCATGGATTTATGAAGGGGAAATCATGTTTGATTAATCTTCTGGAATTTTTTGAGTATGTAACTCTGAAGATGGACGAGGGGGATCCAGTGGATGTAGTGTAC
>NW_025185387.1:0-1470 GCF_004010195.1 Chiloscyllium plagiosum | reverse complement strand
ACTTGGCTTGTATACCCTTGAGTTTAGAAGGCTGAGAAGGGATCTGATTATTAAAGGATTGGACACTCTGGAGGCAGGAAACATGTTTCCGCTGATGGGTGAGTGTCGAACCAGAGGACACAGCTTAAAAATACGGGGTAGATCATTTAGGACAGAGATGAGGAGAAACTTGTTCACCCAGAGAGTGGTGGCTGTGTGGATTGCTCTGCCCCAGAGGGCAGTGGAGGCCCAGTCTCTGGATTCATTTAAGAAAGAGTTGGATAGAGCTCTCAAGGATTGTGGAATCAAGGGTTATGGAGATAAGACAGGAACAGGATACTGATTAAGGATGATCAGCCATGATCATATGAATGGTGGTGCAAGCTCGATCGGCAGAATGGCCTACTCCTGCACATATTGTCTATTGTCTATAACAGTAGGAAGAAACGCTTCCTGTAAGGAAGGGGACCCAACACCTGTCCTCGGTCTCCAGAAAACGCAGCCCTCAATGAAAGAAGAGACTGTGGGAGCAGGGGGATACTTAAGGGCACAGTTTGCGCCTTGTACATCTCGGGAATAGCTGGGAAATTTCGGTTTGATGGGTCTTGAACTGTAGGTAGAAAGAATAGAGGATTGCCTCGGACCCTTTAATTTGGTGACTGCTTTAGCCATCCCAATGTTTCCTGGTACACGATGCTTGACCTTCATGGGGGTCCCCGGAGCTTCCTGTCGCATCCTGACGTCCGATGATAGTGGGTCTGGGGTCGGGTTGGGCCGGGGAAGGGGAGAAAGTGCGAGAATGGGTCGGACGTGTTTGAGGACACTGTCAGCAAAGAGGCTGGGAAATCGACACTGGAGAAACCAAGCATAGACTGGGTGTCTGCTTCGCAGAACATCTGCATTCTCTCCTCAGAGAAGGCCCTGAGCTTCCCGTTGCCTGCCATAAATATACACCACTCTGTGCTTTGGCTAACATCTCTGTATCAACTTGCCGCAGTGTTCCAGTGAAGCTCAGCAGATGTTGGAAGAGTAACACCTCATTTTTCTGTTGGGCCCAAGCACCACAGTCAATATTTAATTCAATAATTTTCGAGTCTGATCTCTCTTCCGACCTAGCTCCCAAACGCACACATCAGGCCTTGTTAGCTCACAGCCTGCTATTATGCACAACTCATTGTTAGCCATCAAAAGCCCCCATTAACAACTATTCACCCTCCCAACATTCTCACTCCTTTTTATCCACCTGCTCATTTCACTCTTTGGGTTCCATCCTCACCTATCGTTTACACCTTACCTGCGCATCCATCCCCCACAACCACTCTGTCTTCTGAATTATACGGACATTTTCCCAGCTACCATTAATTCTGCAGAAGGTCTTTGAACCCGAAACGTTAACTCTGATTTCTCTTCCCAGATTCTGTTAGGCCTGCTGAGATTTTCCAACAACCAATGTGAAATTGAATTAGTCACGGATCACGTGGGACTGAATCA
>NW_025185386.1:0-2839 GCF_004010195.1 Chiloscyllium plagiosum | reverse complement strand
CAGGGACATCACACTGAGACAGGAACATCACACCATAACTGGGACATCACACTGAGACAGGAACATCACGCAGAGTCCTGGACATCACACTGAGACAGGGACATCACACTGAGACAGGAACATCACACTGAGACAGTGACATCACACAGGGACAGGAACATCACACCAAGACAGGAACATCACACCGAGACAGGGACATCACACCGAGACAGGAACATCACACTGGGACAGGAACATCACACTGAGACAGGGATATCACACAGAGACAGGGATATCACACAGAGACAGGGACATCACACTGAGACAGGAAGATCACACCGAGATAGTGACATCACACCGGGAAAGGAACATCACACCGAGACAGGAACATCACACAGAGACAGGGACATCACACTGGGACAGGAACATCACACTGAGACAGGGACATCTCACTGAGACAGGAACATCACACTGAGACAGGGACATCACACTGAGACAGGAACATCACACTGAGACAGGGACATCCCACCGGGACAGGGAAATCACACAGGGACAGGGACATCACACTAGGACAGGGACATCACAATGAGACAGGAACATCACACTGAGACAGGGACATCACACTGAGACAGGAACATCACACTGAGCCAGGAACATCACACCGAGGCAGGAACATCACACCGAGGCAGGGACATCACACTGAGACAGGAACATCACACTGAGCCAGGAACATCACACCGGGACAGGAACATCACACTGAGACAGGCACATCACACCGGGACAGGAACATCACACCGGGACAGGAACATCACACTGAGACAGGAACATTACACTGAGACAGGGACATCACACCGAGACAGGAACATCACACTGAGACAGGAACATCACACTGAGACAGGAACATCACACTGAGACAGGAACATCACACTGAGACAGGAACATCACACTGAGACAGGAACATCACACTGAGACAGGAACATCACACTGAGACAGGAACATCACACTGAGACAGGAACATCACACTGAGACAGGAACATCACACTGAGACAGGAACATCACACTGAGACAGGAACATCACACTGAGACAGGAACATCACACTGAGACAGGAACATCACACTGAGACAGGAACATCACACTGAGACAGGAACATCACACTGAGACAGGAACATCACACTGAGACAGGAACATCACACTGAGACAGGAACATCACACTGAGACAGGAACATCACACTGAGACAGGAACATCACACTGAGACAGGAACATCACACTGAGACAGGAACATCACACCGGGACAGGAACATCACACTGAGACAGGAACATCACACTGAGACAGGGACATCACACCGGGACAGGAACATCACACCGAGACAGGAACATCACACTGAGACAGGAACATCACACTGAGACAGGAACATCACACCGGGACAGGAACATCACACTGAGACAGGGACATCACACTAGGACAGGGATATCACAATGAGACAGGGACATCACACTGAGACAGGGACATCACACTGAGACAGGAACATCACACTGAGACAGTGACATCACACAGGGATAGGAACATCACACCAAGACAGGAACATCACACCGAGACAGGGACATCACACCGAGACAGGGATATCACACTGAGACAGGGACATCACACCGAGATAGTGACATCACAACGGGACAGGAACATCACACCGAGACAGGAACATCACACAGAGACAGGGACATCACACTGGGACAGGAACATCACACAGAGACAGGAACATCACACCGAGACAGGAACATCACACTGAGACAGGGACATCACACTGAGACAGGAACATCACACTGAGACAGGGACATCCCACCGGGACAGGGAAATCACACAGGGACAGGGACATCACACTAGGTCAGGGATATCACAATGAGACAGGGACATCACACTGAGACAGGGACATCACACTGGGACAGGAACATCACACAGAGACAGGGACATCACACTGAGACAGGAACATCACACTGAGACAGGAACATCACACCGAGGCAGGAATATCACACCGAGGCAGGGACATCACACTGAGACAGGAACATCACACTGAGACAGGAACATCACACAGGGACAGGAACATCACACCAGACAGGACATCACACTGAGCCAGGAACATCACACCGGGACAGGAACATCACACTGAGACAGGGACATCACACTGAGCCAGGAACATCACACCGGGACAGGAACATCACACCGGGACAGGGACATCACACTGAGTCAGGAACATCACACCGGGACAGGAACATCACACTGAGACCGGAACATCACAACGGGACAGGAACATCACACAGAGACAGGGACATCACACTGAGACAGGGACATCACACTGAGACAGGAACATCACACCGAGACAGGAACATCACACTGAGACAGGGACATCATACCGAGACAGGAACATCAAACCGAGACAGGGACATCACACCGACACAGGAACATCACACGGAGACAGGGAAATCACATTGAGACAGGGACATCACACTGAGACAGGAACATCACACCGTAACAGGGACATCACACTGAGACAGGAACATCACGCAGAGTCATGGACATCACACTGAGACAGGGACATCACACTGAGACAGTGACATCACACAGGGACAGGAACATCACACCAAGACAGGAACATCACACCGAGACAGGGACATCACACCGAGACAGGAGCATCACACTGGGATAGGAACATCACACTGAGACAGGGATATCACACAGAGACAGGGATATCACACAGAGACAGGGACATCACACTGAGACTGGAACATCACACCGAGATAGTGACATCACACCGGGACAGGAACATCACATCGAGACAGGAACATCACACAGAGACAGGGACATC
>NW_025185385.1:0-2839 GCF_004010195.1 Chiloscyllium plagiosum | reverse complement strand
AATATTAATTAATCCTTTACTGTATTGCAGTTGTGCATAAGAAGAGAAAAATAGAATCGAGAATGGTGGACCTCCGCTTCACACACCCGTTATTGAAGCGATTTGGATTTCGTGGAGCTTGAGCTTTGCATTCAATCGAAAGTAAATTTTCAACTGTGAAGAATCCGAAGTAATTTCAAGACTGACCCAGTCATCTCATTGAATAAATTATAGGTCAAGACACAAAAAGCCACCAACTTCCAACACGAATCAGTTTCAACATATTTGTCGAACTATCGTGAATGGATGTTCGGGGGGTGGGATTCAGCAAAACAAGAAGCAATGCAATACATTTACCTGCAGGTGATGAATTTTTTTATGGATCAGTTGAAAGTCAAGCTGAGAAAGTTCAACCTAATTTACAGCTGACTCTCAAGGCCAATAATCTATTATATCAGCAGTCAATGAATTAGAAAAAGCAACTCCGTGTGTGGAAAGGAACTCGACTGATCCGTGTTCCTGGCTTGCGATGTGAAAAGGCAAGGCGATATCATCGGAGTAGAATTTTCTGGAAATACTGGAAATGGAATGTTAACGGTCTTCTGCTGTCCACATTCGTAAGAAACTGTGCATTAAGAACTGAAATTGAAAATTAACAATGAAAATCAGACTTAGCCCTCTGCTTGTGGTGTAGCATTGTTCAGAACAATAGGTTGTTGTTGAGGCGAAAATTGACCTAAATAATCGATGGAGATCTTATCCACGGCCTTCGTTGGAGCAGTTGGTGTGGAGAGCTCAGCTTGAAGAACCAAATGCCAATTATACATCCTGGCTGTCTGAATTGCTTAGTTAAACATACTCCCAGTTTAATGAAAAAAACCTTTGCTATCAGAGTTCGATGTTTTCATGTCAGCATGTTCCGATATGAGAAGACACTCCATGGAGTAGATGTGACTTAGATTTTGACTCTAACGTCAGAGATGTTGACACATTTCTGCACCAAAACAGCACTACCATTGGTATCAAATAAAACTGAGCAAAGGACTAGTCACTGAGACATTTCCTGTCTGCAGACTCTGCCAATGGACAGTTCAGGCCCGATGTAGGAATAGGGCGTGGTGACATCTGTTCGCAAGTGGATCACTTCATTCTTGCTCACGATCCATAAACCGCAATTCATTTTGAACTTCTTAGCCATCAGCATGATAAGTGTTACATAATGCACAGGTTTGCTTCTCGAAAGAAAGAGCGAAATCTTATCCAATGCAGACGCAAATTCAAGTTGTCCCTGGTCGACCAGAAGACAGATGTCGCGAAACAAAGTGAATACAGAAAACAATCAATGTTTTCTGGGAGTCAAAAAGATGTACTGGAAGAACGGAAACATATATTTGGAACTAAAGTCACATACCACTTCCACAGACTAAATGTTCTTGAACCGTTTTCTTAATTTGACCTTGATGTCCACCATTGTTGCAAAAATTATCTTAACAGCTGAGAACGTTGTGTTCTTTGATATTCTCTCCTTCAGGTTTCTCTTGATTTTGAAACTGAAACCGAGCAATAGTAATGCACCCTATTTCACTTGCAAAGATCAGAAGAAGATCAATTTATAAGAGAACAGAAATAAAGCTACGTCCGTCTTTCGAGACTACCATTTCGACTCCAAAAAGTCTTCTTCAGAAGTCTGCACAATGAACTCGAAATAGACCGAAAATTAAAAAACGAAGCCAAAATGCCGCGAATACGCCACCCGCAAGTGCATCAAGTCCGACTCGAATATGTCGTATTACTACCATCAACATCAGTGGAGAACGGAACAAAGCTCATTCTGCAGCTGTCAACCTGTTATGACGTAGTTTGTAAAGTCAGAAATATGATTCGGTAAAAAGCGGGATGAAAGTGGGATATAGGAAGTCTGAAAAAAGCAAGTGCGTGCTTTGCTTCGAAGAAGGTTGGCAGTCATGAAAATGGAAATTAACGACAGGGAGGGGGCTTAATTAATACTCAGAATCGTTGCAACACACAGGGAGGCAATTCTTTTCGCTAGGTTTCTGTTCTGCCATTTTATAATCACGACTGCTGTCGGGTTTGGTTTCCATTCCAGGCTTAGGTGACAGCCTGATGGAAGTTTGCACATTCACCAATTTCTGTGTGGTTGTTCTGGTTTGCTGCCACATTCTAAACATTTGCAGGTTATTTGGAATCGCCATTGAACGCACACGGTTACAGAGACAGTGATGTCTCTGTAATAGGAGTGTCTGGATAGGACGTACTTCAGAGGATTTTTGTGAACTTAAATAGACAGAGAGGGGTTAGTCTGCTGTTTTCTGGGTGAGCTACATGGACAGAGAGGAGTCAGGGTCTTCTTCCCTGAGGGAGATACGTTGACAGTGTTGGGTTAATTGCTCTTACCAGTGTCAGTCACGCAGGTACAGTAGGATCAGTCTGCCCTTCCCTGGGCGAATTTCTTTCACAGAGTGGTGACAGTCTGCTCTCCCCTGCCTGAGTGAAATAGAAAGAGCGGGGTCAGTATTCACTTCCCTCGATAATTTATGTTGACAGTCTGGCTTCCGTCTGCTCTTCCCTGGCGAGTTACATTGGTAGAGTGGGGTTAGTGTTCATTCATTGGGTGAGTGCCATAGTCAGAATGGGATCAGTCTGCTCTTTCCTGAGGGAATTACATTTATAGGGTGGGTTCAGACTGCTCTTCAGTAAATGACTTATATTGACATTGTGGGATCAGTCTGCTGAGTTACACTGAAAGTATGGGGTCAGTCTGCCCTTCCCTGAGTGATTAACACTGACTGAGTGGCGTCAGTTAGCACTTCCCTCAGTGAGTTACATTGACAGAGTGGCG
>NW_025185384.1:0-2839 GCF_004010195.1 Chiloscyllium plagiosum | reverse complement strand
CTCACATGTCTTTCCTTAACTCCTGTTTGTCCTTGTTTGACGTTCCCCTTTTCCAACTTCCTGTCGTTATCTGTTGGTCTCTGCATTTCTCTTTTTCTCTCGGACTCTGTCTCTCTTTCTTGTTCAATATCGGTGTCTTTCTGACGCTGCCTTGTTCTGCGTCCCTTTCTATCTTTCTCTCTCTGTCATGCTCTCACATACATCTCCCCTTCACTCCTACTCCCCATCCTGCTTTATTTCAATCTCTGGCTTCCATTTCTTTCTCTCCAGATACCACAGTCAGGGCAGGCAAGAACAAGGTAGGACTAAAAAATTAAACTGCACTTATTTCAATGCAAGGGGCCGAATAGGGAAGGCAGATAAAGTCAGGGCATGATTAGTAACATGGGACTGGGATATCATAGCAATTACAGAAACTTGGATCAGGGATGGGCAGGACTGGCAGCTTAATGTTCCAGGATACAAATGCTACAGGAATGATAGAAAGGGAGGCAAGAGAGGAGGAGGGGAGTGGTATTTTTGATAAGGGTTAGCATTACAGCTGTGCTGAGGGAGGATATTCGCGGAAATACATCGGGGGAAGTTTTTTGGGTAGAACTGAGAAGTAAGAAAGAGATGATCACCTTATTGGGATTGTATTGTAGACCCCGTAATAGTCAGAGGGAAATTGAGAAACAAACTTGTAAGGAGATCTCAGCTATCTGTAAGAAAAATAGGGTAGTTATGGTAGGGGATTTTATTTTCTAAACTTCGACTGGGACTGCAGGAGAGGTGAAGGTTTAGATGGAGAGGAATTTCTTAAGTGTGTACGTGACAATTTTCTGGTACAGTATGCCGATGTACCTACTAGAGAAGGTGCAAAATCTGACCTACTCTTGAAAAATAAGGCAGGGCAGGTGACTGAGGTGACAGTGGGGGAGCACTTTGGGGCCAGCAACCATAATTCTATTCGTTTTAAAATAGTGATGGAAAAGGATAGATCAGATCTAAAAGTTGAAGTTCTAAATTGGAGGAAGGCTAATTTTGACGGTATTAGGCAAGAACTTTCGAACGCTGATTGGAGGCAGATGTTAGCAGGTAAAGGAACGGCTGCAAAATGAGAAGACTTCAGAAATGTGGTAACGAGAATGCAGAGAAAGCATATTCCTGTCAGGGTGAAAGGACAGGCTGGTAGGTATAGGGAATGCTGGATGACTAAAGAAGTTGAGTGTATTGTTCAGAAAGTAAAGGAAGCATATGTCAGGTTTGGGAAGGATGGATCGAGTGAATTCTTAGAAGAGTATAAAGAAAGTAGGAGTATACTTAAGAGTGAAATCAGGAGGGCAAAAAGGGGACATGAGATAGCTTTGGCAAATAGAATTAAGGAGAATCCAAAGGGTTTTTTCAAAAGGGTACCTAGGAAGACAATAGGGCCCCTCAATGATTAGCAAGGCGGCCTTTGTGTGGAGCCACAGAAAATGGGGTGGATACTAAATGAATATTTTGCATCAGTATTTACCGTGGGAAAGGATATGAAAAATACAGACTGGAGGGAAATAGATGGTAACATCTTGCAAATTGACTAGATTACGGAGGAGGAAGTGCTGGATGTCTTGACACAAGTAATGATGGAGAAATCCCCAGGACCTGATCAGCTGTACCCGAGAACTCTGTGGGAAGCCAGAGAACTAATTGCTGGGCCTCTTGCTGAGATATCTGTGTCATCAATAGGCACAGGTAAGGTGCCGGAAGACTGGAGGTTGGCAAACGTGATGCCATTGTTTAATAATGGCGGTAAAGACAAACCAGGGAACTATAGACCGGTGAGCCTGAACTCCGTGGTGGGCAGGTTGTTGGAGAGGGTCCTGAGGGGCAGGATGTACATGTGTTTGGAAAGGCAAGGACTGATTAGGGATAGTCAACATGGCTTTGTGCGTGGGAAATCGTGTCTCACAAACTTGATTAAATATTTTGAAGAAGCAAACAAAGAGGATTAGGACGTAGAACATAGAACATAGAATATTACAGCGCAGTACAGGCCCTTCGGCCCTCGAATTTGCACCGCCCTGTCATAAGAATCTGAAGCCCATTCCTCCTACACTATTCCATGTATGTCCATATGCCTGTCCAATGACGACTTAAATGCACTTAAACGTGGAGAGTCCACTATCGTTGCAGTCAAAGCATTCCATACCCTTTCTACTCTCTGTGTTAAGAAATTACCTCTGATATATCTCATATACCTATCTCCCCTCACTTTATTGTTGTGTCCCCTGGTGTTTGCCATTCTTGGAAAAAGGTTCTCCCAGTCCACCCTATATAACCCTTTGGTTACCATTTATGTCTCTATTAAGTCACCTCTCAACCTTCTTCTCACTAACGAGAACAGCCTCAAGGCCCTCAGCCTTTCCTCGTAAGAGAATTCCTTCCATACCAGGCAACATCCTAGTAAATCTACTCTTCACCATATCCAAAGCTTCCACATCCTTCTTATAATGCGATGACAAGAACTGTACACAATGGCCCAAGTGTAGCCGTACCAGAGCTTTGTACAACTACAGCATAACCTCCTGGTTCCTGAACTCAATCCCTCTCTTAATAATGGTCAAAACACTGCATGCCTTCTTAACAACTCGTCAATCTTGGTGGCAACTTTCAGGGATCTGTGAACATGGACTCCGAGATCTCTCTGCTTATCTGCACTCCCAAGAATCTTAACATTAGCCCAATTCTTTGCATTCCGATTACTCCATCCAAAGTGAATCACATCACACTTGTTCACATTAAACTCTATTTGCCAACTTCTCTGCCCAGCTCTGCATCCTATCTATGTCTCTCTGCTACCGACTACATCCTTCGT
>NW_025185383.1:0-2839 GCF_004010195.1 Chiloscyllium plagiosum | reverse complement strand
CACAGAACACAGTACACAGAACACAGTACACAGAACACTGTAAACACGACACAGTACACAGAACACAGCACACAGTACACAGAACACAGTACACAGAACACAGTACACAGTACACAGAACACAGAACACTGTACAGAGTTCACAGTGCAGAGTACGCAGAACACAATACACAGAACACAGTCCATAGAACACAGTACACAGAATACAGTACACAGAAGACAGAACACCGTACAGTGTACACAGAACACAGTACACATTACACAGAACACAGTACACAGTACACAGAACACAGTACACAGTACAGACTTCACAGTACACAGAACACAGTACAAAGTATACAGTTCACAGTACACAGAACACAGTACACTGAACACAGAACACAGTATACTGTACACAGAACACAGTACACAGTACACAGAACACTGTACACAGAATACAGTACACAGAAAACAGAACACAGTACACAGTACACAGAACATAGTACACAGTACACAGATCACAGTACACAGTACACAGAACACAGAACATATTACACAGTACACGGAACACATTACACAGTACACAGAACACAGTACACTGTACACAGAACACAGAACACAGTACACAGTACACAGAACACAGCATACAGCACACAGTACACAGAACACAGTACACAGAACACAGTGCACAGAAAACAGTACTCAGTACCCAGTGCACAGAACATAGTACACAGTACACAATACACAGAACATAGTTCAGAGTACACAGTACACAGTACACAGAACACTGTACACAGTAGTCAGAACATAGTAAACAGGACACAGTACACAGAAAACAGTACTCAGTACCCAGTACACAGAACATAGTACACAGTACACAGTACACAGAACATAGTACACAGAACACAGTACACAGTACACTGAACACTGTACACAGCAGACAGAACACAGTACACAGTACACAAATCAATGGACACACAACACAGAACACAGCACACAGTGCCCAGTACACAGAACACAGTACACAGTACAGAGTACACCGAACATAGAACACATAAATCAGAACACTGTACACAGAACACAGTACACAGTACACAAAACAGTGTACACAGTACACAGAACACAGAACACAGTACACAAAACAGAGTACACAGTACACAGAACACAGTACACAGTACACAGAACGCAGGACACAGAACACAGTACACAGAACACTGTACACAGTACACAAAACAGTGTACACAGTACACAGAACACAGAACACAGTACACAAAACAGAGTTGAAACTTTATTGCTGGAACAGCACAGCAGGCCAGGCAGCATCGAGGGAACAGGAGATTCGACGTTTCGGGCACAGGCGGGCCTGTGCCCGAAACGTCGAATCTCCTGTTCCCTGGATGCTGCCTGACCTGCTGTGCTGTTCCAGCAATAAAGTTTCAACTTTGATCTCCAGCATCTGCAGACCTCACTTTCTCCACAAAACAGAGTACACAGTACACAGAACACAGTACACAGTACACAGAACGCAGGACACAGAACACAGTACACAGAACACTGTACACAGTAGACAGAACACAGTACAGAGTACACAGAACACATTGCAAATAACACATAAATCAGAAAACTGTACACAGAACACAGTACACAAAACAGAGTACACAGTACACAGAACACAGTACACAGAAACAGTAAACACCACACAGAACGCAGGACACAGAACACAATATACAGTACACAGTACAGAGTACACTGTACACAGTACACAGAACACAGTACAGAGTACACAATACACAGTACACAGAACACAGTACACAGTAGACAGAACACAGTACACAGTACAGAGTACACAGTACACAGTATACAGAACACAGTACACAGTACACAGTACACAGAACACAGTACACAGTACACATAACACAGTACACAGTACACAGTACACTGTACACAGTAGCCAGCACACAGATCAACGTACCCAGTACACAGATCACTGTACACAGTACACAGTACACAGTGCACAGAACTCAGTACACAGAACACAGAACACAGTACACCGAACACAGTACACAGTACACAGAACACAGTACAAAGGACAGAGAACACAGTACAAAGAACACAGTACACAGTAGCCACCACACAGATCATAGTACCCACTACACAGATCACAGTACACAGTACACAGCACACAGTACTCAGAACATAGTACAAAGAAAACGGTACACAGAAAACAGTACACAGAACACAATACACAGTACACAGTATACAGTACACATAATACACAGTACACAGAACACAGTACACAGAACACAGAACACAGTATACTGTACACAGAACACAGTACACAGTAAACAGAACACAGAAGACAGAACACAGTACACAGTACACACAACACTGTACACAGAACACAGTACACACAAAACAGTACACAGTCCCCAGTACACAGAACACCGTACACAGTACACAGTACACAGTTCACAGTACACAGAACACAGTACACAGAACACAGAACACAGTATACTGTACACACTACACAGTGCACAGTGCACAGTACACAGAACACAGTATTCAGTACAGAGTACACAGTACAGAGTACACAGAAGACAGTACAGATTACACAGAACACAGAACACAGAACCCAATACACAGTAGAGTACACAGTACACAGAACACAGTAGATAGAACACAGTACACAGTACATAGAATACAGAACACATTACATAGTACACAGTACACAGTACACAGAACACAGTACAGAGTACACAGAAGACAGTACAGATTACACAGAACACAGAACCCAGTACACAGTAGAGTACACAGTACACAGAACACAGTAGGCAGAACACAGTACACAGTACACAGAATAC
>NW_025185382.1:0-2839 GCF_004010195.1 Chiloscyllium plagiosum | reverse complement strand
TATAAGAGGAGGACGGGGTTGGGGGAGGGGGTAGA
This sequence comes from Chiloscyllium plagiosum, assembly GCF_004010195.1. Taxonomy (NCBI): domain Eukaryota; kingdom Metazoa; phylum Chordata; class Chondrichthyes; order Orectolobiformes; family Hemiscylliidae; genus Chiloscyllium; species Chiloscyllium plagiosum. The sequence continues at coordinate 2,804 of NW_025185382.1, read as the reverse complement.
GAGAGGAAGCGAGAGAACTTCCAAGCCTTTGACTCTCGCATTTTTTAGTTTATTGTTTCATTCACCTTCCCTCTCGGATAAAGTGTATCTCATTGCAGGCAGATACAGACACACTGGTACAAACACAACAAAATGCAAAGACACACATATGGAAACTCCATCAGTGTTATATCACTTTGAACAAAAGGGAAGACTGAGAGAAAGTGGGGAATGGTTCAACCCTATTTCAACAGATTCAACATCTAAAATAAACAGAGACTCCACTGCACAGAGACACAGTCACAGATATCGTCTCTGGATGTGTTCTCTTTTTTTAATCTCTGACTCTACTTTTCGGTTCTGTCTTACTCACCCACCACTCCCTGCTTGTTTATGCCTTAAAATATTACCCTACACATTTCTGACTCTCAAACATGCCTTGCCTCAATTCATAGCCTTCCGAAGTTTCCTCCATTCTGCCCTTTCATAATTAACACCTCGCCCCCACCCCCACCCCCACCCCGCGCCAAAATTGTGCTTCCACAACTTTGTCCCCTTCGCAACTTTGGCGATCCACACCAAACATGCCCCTCCAAACAGAGCATGCATCACACCCTTTGCAGTGTCCCACACCTGCACGCTGTTCTTTCAGACGTCGCCTCAACAATGCCTCCATGTCATTTCGGTGGAGTGGCACTCAGAAATGTGTGTCATCTTCCAAATGTGGCCTAATTAAAGTTCGACAACACACAACCTGACTGCATAAAAATTATTCCACGTATTTTCCGACTAATGCAGGAAACCTTGTCATGTGCCTCCTTGCTTACCTTACCCACCTGCGTTGCTACCTTTACAGAAAAGCAGATTGTAAGCCACGATCCTTCTGAGTGTTAACTTTCCAAGTTCCCTTTCGTTTCCTGTGTTCTTCCATCCTGCAATCAGCGTTCCAACGTACTGGCCGAATCAAAAATATTCTCATATTCAGAGATGCAGTTGCACAAGCACAGCTAATTACAACCACTCTCACTTACTCACTGACACTCACACACATACACTTGGCACTGACATCAACAAACGGACTCAGAATCCCAAAACAAACTTGCAATCACTGCATTTTTATTGATGAATTTTCTCCTACATTTTGCACATCACTTTCAGAAATATTCCCAGTTCAGGGACAGAACATTTCATTCAATAAACAGCAAAACAGCACTTCATAGAATTCTTTGGCCTGACAAGTTTAAAAGCCTCCTTCATTCGGTATGAGAAAGCAAAGCAATTTCACATGGAATTTCCTCAATACCTCATTGACAGGACACAGGACCATCGTCCACTATTGTGACTTCAAAAATCCACACTGATAAATGAATTACGTAATGTATGCACACATAAAAAATAACTTCGATGCACTCTGTTTATACCCACTTTTAACTCATTAAAACACACAACATGCAATTTTTCAGATATATTTCAAATGTATATATATGCAAATATATACATTTCAATGCCAAAGTACATGCTGCTGAATTACAACCAGTTGCAGCTTATATTGAGAAAAATATTTTTGAGATTCAAAACGATAGTCGGCGACTTCTCGCAATATTGGGACGTCCCATGTTGAAATCGCTTCTAAAATCTACCTGAAATTATAAAGAAAATAATTTGAGTCCACACGTTCAAGTCGCCTCTGGCTCGATTCACAGCACATGAATCTACCAATCCCTAGCTGAAACTCTCACTCCATGGAGTAGGGACAAGACTAATTCTGCCTCAGCAAGGTCAGACTGATGACGGGCCATATTTGGAAGGCACATTGACATGTTTCTCTATCTGTGTGTTCAGCTGATGCAAACGACAGCCTGGAAATTACTCTGAAGATTAGAGAGATATGTGCAGCAAGTGATCACTGGGTCAATATTTATTCGAAAATCAACAGGCTCACTCAAAATATTATATAATGATCATCGCCTCTGGTTTGTGCGAATATTGGCTGGGCAATATCTTAAATGATAGTAGTTATGAAATGTTCAAAAGTATATCATTGGCCATGCACGATTTTGCAGGTGAGATGTTGATTGAAATTGCAAGATAAACAAATATCTATGGTTTCTTTCGCACTCCTAAAACAATTTAATAGATCTCTGTGAAACAATAAAAGTTGCTTTCTTCATTAATTTAAACATTCCTCACGAAAGTATTCAATGTTTAACTGAAAAATAAATGTCAAGTTTCCCATGATGATTTTCAACATTACATAGTGCTCAAGATATTTCAGAATTTTGCAGAAAGCCGAGGCATCCCATTCTCTCCTCTGCATCAGAAACATTGGAACTCAGAGGGAAACGCAGCAATTATGGGCTTGATGCGTACGTTGTAAAAGTTTGGATCGCACATCCAGTGCATGTCAACAGTGAAGGCGCCAACAATATGCGAGTTATCAGGGGAAGTCAGATGTATTTTCTGATTGGACAACTGAGGTAACATGGCAACGGCTGTATCATAGTTCTATCGAATCATGCAGTGCAGGGAAGCTCATTTGGCCATTCGTAATCAGAAACAAACAACGGGAATTGCTAGAAAAAAACCAGCATGTCTGGACCCAAGTTTGGAACACATCAAAATTAAAGTTACAGGCCCGGTGACCCTTCTTCAAAGAAACATGGGAGCTTGGTTGTTAGTGTGGTGACTGTTACATGTTACAGGAGGGTTCTCACAACAGTAATTAAACAACTCTCTGTGAAAAAGGAAAGAAAGTGAAGAATAATGGAAGCGGATAACTGGAAATACAAAGGACATTGGAGCAGTTTTTCTTTTCCAAAATGCCA
>NW_025185381.1:0-2839 GCF_004010195.1 Chiloscyllium plagiosum | reverse complement strand
ACTCAAGTTTAGAATGATGAAGTAGGATGTCACTGAAAAGAATAAAATTCTAAATGGTACGAATAAGTTAAATGCAGGAAGGATGCTTTCAATGACCAGGGCGTCCAAACCATAGAGGGTGGGGAGGTGGCGTCACTTCTAATAATATAGGGTAGTCCATTTAAGACTGAGATGAGGGTTTTATTTTTTTTAATCAAATACTGGTTACTCAGTGAAATTTGCTGCCACAGAAAGTAATTAAAGACAGAACGTGGAATGTTGACAAGATGAAGATATCTGTAATTTTGAGTGCAAGAGGGATCAAAAAGTGTCGGCCTAAAGAGTTTGCAGGTTACTGCGCGGAATGATCAGCCAAGATCAGACTGAATTAGGGAGAAGGATCAAACATCACAACAAGCCAGTCCTGTTCTAATTTTTCATCCCTCCATTCTGTTAAAGGTGGGATATAAAAACCAATTTTTTTTAACTGACACAAATATCAGTAACACATTATCTAGATTTTAAAAATAATCCTGTAAATACTTAACAAACAGCAATCGGGGCGTAATTTTAGCATACAAACTTCAGCAGTTCGAGGAGTTGCAAAGTAATTGTTGAGGTTCGTACACTGGCTGTTCTGTATCTCAATTTCATTCCAGTTCCCAAATTACTGAATGTTCTGACAAAAGCGACATAGTATGTATGAAATAAGTAAACGTCTTTAAAATGTTGCTGATACTGGGTGGAAGGAGTAGTAGGAAAGGGTGGGGAAGGGGATCCGTGAGAAAAACAATGGGTCGGGTTTTTGTTGAGCGATTGGCAACGAATGACTCCACATTCCAAAACTCCCGCGACCCACTATCCTGCTCAGGAGTCCGGTCCCTCCACTTCCTGTTCCATTCTTTCCGTCTCTGACAAATTTACAGTAAGGTAAGGGACAGAGGTGTTCATGGGGTACACTTTCCCATCAATCCCAGTCACGAATACACATCCAAGCATCTCCCAACAACACCACATCCTCATGGACCACAGCAATGATTTCAAACAGTATCATTTATTTTCAGCTCTATTTACACTAAAGATAGATAAACCAGCAGTGGCCTGATAAATTAAAATAAATAAAACTGAAACAGGAATAGCGATCGCTGACTGGGGCCTGTTTCTGGGAAGAAGACTCAGGCTCTCTGTGGCTTAATTCTCGACCCCAGATACACCAAACATGAAACCTCTAACTGGGCTATAGAACCTGGCGCTTTGCTCCCCTTTAGACCTCACTCACCGACTGTCGATTGGAGACGACAAAATTTCGTTCCAATGATCGCTCGCCACAAGCATGCTCACAGTTCATGTTAACCCTATGCATGCTGCAGGACCCATTCCAACTGATGACATATAATGTCCAACAGCGATAAGGCGGACCTATAGGACCAAGCTGGAGGCACTGGTCCTCCAACCAATCAGAGAAACCCATGGGCGCGCTGCGGGCTCTCATAAATCAGAGAATATTGTTGGGTTAAACTAATCTATCCAGAATGTCCACACCCGAACGCTCAAAATTTGCTTGAAAAATTCTTCCAGTTCAAAACACAATTGTTAATGATAACCCTGTTCCCTTTCCCCCAGGCGAAAGTGAGGACTGCACATGCAGGAGATCAGAGTCAGCGTTAGAGTAGTTCTCAAAAAGCACAGCAGGTCACGCAGCATCCGAGGAGCATGAAAATCGAAGTTTCAGGCAGGCACCCTTCATCAGTAACCTTTCACGCAGCAAATTTATGATCAATATTGCTACTATCCCTTATATTCCTTCATGCCCGGTTTTCATGCACAGCGGTCTCACAGAACTTTGGTCTTTTATTTCGCCAATCCACATTTATCTGATCGTTTTGGATTAGCATCATCAAGACTTCTTCTTAACTCAACAAAAAAATAGGCAGACAGATCCCCACAATTTTCTATGAACAGTTCTATTTTAGCTTTCCTGAATAAAACACATATTTCTTCACGTGACCCCTCACTTTGTCTGATATGACCGTTTGCAACATGTTGCATACAACTTTAAACGGTTATCCTGTCAGTACTGACTGAAAGCGTGCATACCTTTTAAAGATGAGAAAATGTGTCTGAATGAGTAGTGACTTGGAAATTCGTTATCGTGAATTTTGGGGGGGGGTAGGTATAGGACAGATGTTAGGGGTAGGTTCTTTACTCAGCGAGTCGTGAGTTCATGGAATGCCCTGCCAGCAGCAGTGGTGGACTCTCCCACATTATGGGCATTTAAGCGGGCATTGGATAGGGATATGGAGGATAGTCGGCTAGTGTAGGTTAGATGGGCTTGGATCGGCGCAACATCGAGGGATGAAGGGCCTGTACTGCGCTGTATTCTTCTATGTTCTATAATACAAAGTAAAGACAATCAGTTTGTGATGGTGTTGATATCTACCACACTTTCAGAAGCTGCCAGGCCAGCTGAATACTTCCAGCGTTTTCTTATTTGTAATATATATCAGATTGCCAGTATTTGGCTTCTGCACTTGTTGTTGGGACGAACGGGATGAAACGTTCTGGGTCGAAAGCAGGAGCAGTCACCTCCTTCAGTCATGCAACCCCCAGCTTTCCTCTGGTTTTTTGTTTTGTGAACACACTATCTGGCTTTAAAATTGGAATTTAATGATAATCTAACTGTTTACATGTCACTCTTTCTGCTCAAATATGAAATTTAAAAAAATACATCAATTTATATCAATTTCATAATTTATGTGTGCATGTCCCGGTCAGGATTCTACTTCTAAGGAGAAGGCAGAATTTCATATTGGTAACAGTAAATGCAAACGATTTGCAGGTCATGGCTGTGAGAGCACGG
>NW_025185380.1:0-2839 GCF_004010195.1 Chiloscyllium plagiosum | reverse complement strand
GGAAACTCCGTCTCTCCCTGTCCAGTATCCCGACCCCTAATGGGAAGTTCCCTGTTCCATATATTAATGGCTGCTCCTGGTATAAGTCCCCTTTCTTCCGCAGTAAATAGTACATTCAAAATAGACATTAACTCAGCCCAGGTATACAAATTTGGCCCCAAGAATTGATCAAATTGTTCAGACAGCCCTACCGGATCCTCAACCAGGACCTTCATCTCCTTTTGAAATGTTCTGACCTCCCCACTGGTGAAGGGGACACTTACAAACCCAATCTCTTTGTCGCCTATTGGTACCTCCCAAAGGGATAAGTCTTTATATTCTTCCCCTTTTTTGTTGTTGTTTTTCCTCTTAGGCTTTCGTTTAGATACCCCAGAGGCCTCCTCTCCATTTACTTTATCTTCCCTTCCTTTTGTTGTGAATTGATGGTCGGGAACAACAACATCCCGGACCACCGCCCCTTCATTCTCCTCTTGTGGGTCGTCCGTTCCCTGTCCCTGTCGGTTTGTCTCTCCTCCTCCCCCACTTTCACCTAATCTGATTTTATGGTACGGGGAGCGGGAGTGCAAACAGGCAAAAGGATCCCAGGGACTGGCTGGGGCAGAGGGGGAATCCTTTGTCTTTACTACCATCACTCCCAAACTGCCCTTCCAACAGGACGCATAGTCCGCCTCTACTTGACTAAAAGTTTGTGTTTTATTTACATACAAATCTAAATACTGACATACCCAATCCTCATCCGAATCATACGTTGGACAGATGAAGGTTTGGTTCTTTGGTCCATACTAAACAAAAATATTTAATCATTTTCTTTTTATCTTTTTCCCTTGTACAAGTGTTACTTGTCCATTCCCTCAACATCCTTCCCAACGGACTTTCAGGAGGAATGTTACCAGGAACTTTTCCTTCCTTTACTCCGTGACAGTTCGACTTACTCTGCCGACCCCCCATTTCTCGGGGCCCTCAACAGTCCCTCAGTGATTAAATACCCCTTTTCCTGGCCACCAAGTTAATACTTAAAAGTCAGTTTTCCGACGTTGGTCTGTGCACAGAGTTGCCTGGCCCCTTTTTTCCATACTTTTTATCGAGCTTCTTTCACTTTCTTATTCAGATGTCTCTCTTGTGGGATTCGTACCAGTCGCCCAAGGGAGCGGACAAATCCGGGACAAGAAACCGCTCCTCAATTGTGAATGGGGGCATCTTCCCACTGTCCAGGGCCAGCCACTCCCCCTGGCGATGGAAGAATATCCCGGACGATCCCCCAATTGTGAGAAACTAAACCCACTCACTTCAATAATTTCAGAGCGAGACAAGATCTGAAGCAATCAGGATGTTTATTATATGCTTGCAAGCGTGGTGTCTGAAAATTCCTCGCAGAGTTTAGCAAGTACATAGGATTCACTACTCCAAACCTGGTGCCCATTACTCTTGTTTCTCTCTTGCCTTAACCGGCCTTGTGCATTACAAAGTGTAGGTTTTACTTGGCCTTTTCATTACATCATGGCTGTGGTCAACTGATAGGTATATCCTCCTTCACTGCGATCTATTTCCCCCACTTGTGACATTTCCTCCCTTTCCCCAACCAGATTGAACCTTACGACCTTTTAATTGGGGTTTGTTTTTTGTTTTTGCAGAAATGCTTATAACTACTGCTTGTACAAGCATATCTTGCTTAACCTACATCCTCACAGCACCTTATCTATTTGTCTGTACATATACCATTGTTTGCAGACACCTTTCACTCTTGTATGCACATTTTAGCTAATATGAAAACAATTATATATTTTCTTCATATAGGTTTCATTCTTGTTGACTCAGTTCTTTGTTGAAACAATTGTACACTGGTGTGAGTTCATTTACCTTGCATAAGTAATTATGATTGCAGAAGTAACACTACTTCACCTGTAACCCACAATTGGTAGTGTAGTGAACAAAGAAGAACAAAGAATGCAGAAAATGTGCAGCCCAGGAACAGCCGAGCTTGAGCCGGTCCAAATCAACTATCTAAATATGTCGCCCAATTTCTAACCATCCGTATCCCTCCGCTTCTCACTTACTCATGCATCTGTCCAGGCGCACCTGAAATGAATCTACCATGCCTGTCTCTACGACCTCTGCTGGCAACGCATTCCAGCACCTATCACCCTCTGTGTAAAATACTTTCCATGTCTATTTCTCTTAAACGTTTCACATCTCTCATTGAATGCGTGACCTCTCATTATTGAAACCCTCATCTTGTGAAAAAGCTTATCTCTATCCAACCCTGCCTGTACCCTTCATGATATTGTAGACCTCAATCAGGTCCCCTCAATCTCGTTTTTTCTAATGAAAGCAAAGGTAACCTACTCAACCTCTCTTCAGAGCTTGCATCTTCCATACCAGGCAACATCTGCGTAAACCTTCTCCGCATTCTCTCCTAAACGTCCACATAATTTTGGTAATTTGGCGACCAGAACTGTATCGCGGCCGAAACAAACTCTTGTACGAGTTTAGCAGGACTTGCCTGCTCTTCTACTCAATGCCCTATCCGGTGAAGGCAAGCATGCCATATGCCTTCTTGACCATTCTAACCACTTGTGCAGTCAGCTTCAGGGTACAAAGGACCTGAACTCCCAGATCTCTCTTCTCATCAAGTTTACCAAAGGGTCTTCCGTTTCCTGTAAACTTGGCTCTGGAATTAGACTTCCCCAAATCATCACCTCACATTTGTTTGGATGGAACACCATTTGCCACTTCACCGCTCAACTCTTCTGTCTATCTATATTCCCCTGCATTCTTTGACAGTCCCCTATGTTTTCTGGCTACTCCGCCAATCTTTGTATCATCTGAAAATGTAGTGGCG
>NW_025185379.1:0-2839 GCF_004010195.1 Chiloscyllium plagiosum | reverse complement strand
TTCACAACATCCTTCTGATTGGAAGGAGACCAGAACTGCACACATGATTCCAAAAGTGGCCGAACCAATGTCCTGTACAGCTGCAACATGACCTCCCAACTTCTGTACTCAATAGTCTGACCAATAAAGGAAAGCATACAAAACGCCTTCTTCATTATCCTACCAAGCTGTGACTCCATCAGCCATTTTCATATTGAATAGTAGGGTAGACCCAATGGAGCTCTATAGCACACCCGTGTCCACTGTCTCCCACTCACCTGTGGGATGTTGACATTGCTGGCCGGCCATGTCACCTTGCAATGTTTAGTTTGAAGACCATAGGACATGAAACAAGGAAGCAGTTTGTTTCTGAGGGAGACCGTTTCAATTTACACCTCAACAGAGTCAGTAACAACAATTAAGGAACAAAAAAGGAATTTACTTGAAGACGTTTCTTTTAGAAATCTGAAAATCAGTTTAGTTTGAGTTTCATTCATGCGTTGAGAGGGAACATCACAGATCATCCTGTGTTGCACAGTCCTTAACTCAACAATATCAATTTCAGAATTCTGATTTTCAGTTCACTCTGTTGTTCTCATTCTGCACAAAAGTGTATTCAACAGGAACACCCAAAGAATATACATATACCCTTTATCCTCCAACAGGTGTAACCCAGTCTTGTTGACTCTGTAGCCTAAGTAGGTCACTTGGGGTGAATGGAACACACATTTTCCCTTCTAAGGAGTATGCCCTCCTTGGAAACATGTCTAAGGATGATGTCCAAATTGTCAAAGTGCTCTTGATTGGTCTTGCCATTTATTAGCATGTCATCAAGATAATTGGCAACCTGGGATAGATCCTGGAAAATGTTCTCTATCATCCACTGAACAATAGCACAGGCTGATGATACCCCAAATATCAGTCTTGTACGTTGGTACAAACCCCCTCGGGTACTAGTTGCAGCATGCTTCTGGGAATCCTCACCTAACTGCAATTGCAGGCTTATGTCCCTCATGAAGAACAGCTCCTCTGCTGGCTTTGTGTGTGAATCCTTTATGTAAGAGATTGGATATTTATCCAGCTGCAAAAAGCAGTTTGCCATTTGCGTAAAATTGCCACAACGGCGAACCAACTATTTGGAGTTCATGATCGGGACAACCAGTTCTGCCCATTCCACAAAGGGTACTGATTAAATGATTCCATCATGTTGTTTTTGTTTAACAATTTTGACAAAACAATTTCAGCTTTGCAAACCACAAGTTGATTTTGGTCTTAAATCACCTATTACCTAGATATGTAAAGCAATGAACAAATTCCAGCATCACTGGGTAACCCAAGGTGGAGGACGGGAAAAATTTCTAGCTGGAAGAACTGCTCCTTTTTTTGAGGTATTTTAGGTGTTGGAGGTGATTTCCTTGAATTCCAGGAGCAGCAATTACTGTTTTAAATGCTGTTGCATTGTTTTGGAACTTTGGAAAAAAAGAAGTCAAAACAACAGCAGTTTAAAAGAGAGAAGAGCAGACAAAGGAAGCACATGGTGAGGACAGTGCAGGAGAGAGAGAGAGAGAAAGAAAAAGAGAACCTGCACAGTTACCGCCTTTGCTGTTTGAATTCATGTATCACTGGACATCAGAGTGCATCTGGGAAAATTAACAAACAGTGAAATTCACAACTAATCTTGGAGGAACTGTTGGGCGAAGTTCACAGCAAAGAATCAGATAAATTAATTGTTGTTTTAAGTCTGTCCAAGAGAAAGGCTGCAGTAGTGAGTATAGTGGATTCTTTCTTGATTATATGTTTTTGGAGATAAGTCTCTTGCTTAAACTTAAAATATAAGCCATAGCTATTAATTTAACCTGGGGCAGTGTTTGGAGAGGAATAAGACGGTGTTATTTTCTGGGTCTGTAGTGCGAATCTTATCAGATCAAGTGGATCGGTTGGAGAGACAGATAGAAGCGATGAGGAATTTGCAACAGCAACAGTATGTGATGGATAGCAGTTATAGGAAGGGGGGAAAGTCTCAGATACAGTCACATAGATGGGCAAGAGAGGTAGGGACCTAGGGCAGGACTCTTTTGTGGATATACCCATTTCAAACAGGTATGCTGTTTTGGAAAATGTAGGGGGTGATGGATTCTCAGGGGAATATAGCACGAACAGCCAAGTTTCTGGTATTGGGACTGGCTCTAATGCAACGAGGGGTACATCGGCTTCCAAGAGATCAATTGTGTTAGGGCATTCTGCAGTCAGAGGTACAGACAGAAGTTTTTGTGGCCAGCAGAGAAAAAGCAAAATGGTGTGTTGTTTCCCTGGTGCCAGGATCAATGATGTCTCAGAGAGGGTGCAGAATGTTCTCACGGGGGAAAGGCGCCAGCAGGTGGTCATTGTCCACATTGGAACCAACGACATTGGAAGGGAAAAGGTTGAGACTCTGAAGGGAGATGACAGAGAGGCAGACATTTAAAAAGGAGGTTCTCAAGGGTAGTAATATCTGGATTACGCCCAGTGCTACGAGCTAGTGAGGGCAGGAATAGGAGGATAGGGAGATGGATGCATGGCTGAGCAGCTGGTGTATGGGAGAAGGATTCACATTTTTGGATCATTGGAATCTCTTTTGGTGTAGAAATGACCTGTACAAGAAGCTCGGATTGCACCTAAATTGGAAGGGGACTAATATACTGGCAGGGAAATTTGCTAGAACTGCTTGGGAGGATTTAAACTAGTAAGGTGGGGGGGGTGGGACCCAGGGAGATAGTGAGGAAAGAGATCGATCTGAGACGGGTACAGCTGAGAACAGAAGTGAGTCTAACAGTCAGGGCAGGCAGGCACAAGGTAGGACTAATAAATCAAACTGCATTTA
>NW_025185378.1:0-2839 GCF_004010195.1 Chiloscyllium plagiosum | reverse complement strand
GATTGGTTTGATTTATTGTCATGTGTACCTCAGAGAAACACTGTATTTATAAGCAGTGGAGGCAGATCATAGTAAACATGCCCAGACAGATCATAGGGTGAAAATAGTCTTGGACAGAGTAAGATATACAGATTACACTGAACAGGATAAGCACTCGACAAGATCAACATGAACATGATCAGCATTATTTGAACTTAGAGAGTCCATTCATCAGTCCAATGTGACTTTCTTAATAGTTTATATGCCTAAATTAACTCTCCCCATGTTATTGTGCAGTCGGCGTGTGAACCCGTACTGAACGTCAGGTAGCTCACAATCCCCAACAGCAGCCACAATACCTTCCTTCTGTAACAGGTATCCATTCCCATCAGCTTCCGCCCAGGCTGGCTTCTCGGATGTGGAAGATGCCTTCTTGAGACTTCACAATATGGCTTCCCTCCTCACCGCGAGAAAACATCCACGTTAAAGTCCCACGTGTGTATCATGAGCAACGGAGCCACCTGGAACAACATGGAGCAGTCTGCCTGTGCAGCCTCTACTCCACTTGTTCATCATGTTGGAGCTTTAATTAGGAGACACTTAAGACTGCCGATGCTGGAGATCAAAGTAGAGCGTCGATTGCTGGAAAAGCACAGCAGGTCAGGCAGCATCTGAGGACCAGGAGAATCGACGTTTCGTGCATAAGACATTCATCAGGAATCAGCATAAATTACCTCATTCTGCCCCCGTGTAAGTGCATTGAGGTGGGAATGGCCTCCTACTGTTCCTGTATAAGTGACTCAAAGGACTGTTTGGCTGCTTCCTCGTTCGATTGGACAAGGCCAAGGGCCTGACTGGATTACCCCTGGTTCCTGTTTGACAGCTTGATGTGCTGACAAGTGTGATGATGCTGCAGCTTAAAGAGGCTTTTTTGTCCTAGTTTCCTTTAAGAGAGATATTGAACAACCGTTACCAAGCTGGCTCGTTCAGACCACTTGAGTAAACAGCTAGCGAGGTCTTAGGTTTATTTTAATGGAGCCTGAATGTGTGTGGCCAGCTGTCACAGATTAGGATCACTGCGTTTTGGTTTCTCAGTAACATCAAAAACTATAGGGGTCTCCAGAGAGTTGGAAGCTTCAGGGAATGTCTCCTGGCTGCTACTCTCTCTGAACTTCCTCTTGATGTTGTTTTCAATTCCTGAATTTTCCTTTTTGCCAAGGGCTGTGTTTATGGGAATTTCATATGTTGGAATAATTCATTAGGAGTATCTCCTCGATCTATTATTCTGTTCAGTTGTCCAACAGAATTACGTTATTCTAAATTCCTCTTTCTTTGGTTTTATTTCATCTTTCGTGTTTAAATAAATGGTGTTTTGCTTCACACCAAGTAGTTTGACCAGTCAAATTGATGAAGCAGCTGAAGATGTTTGTGAAAAAGAAGCTACCCTGAGGATCTCCCACAGAGCTGACCCAGGACTCAGATGATGAACATCTTCCTTTGTGCCATGTTTGACTCCAAACACTGGAGGGTTTACTCTGATTCCCATTAACTCCACTTTTGTTAAGCTTCTTGATGTCAACAAAAATCAACCATTGCCTTGATATCGGGGCCAGTAATTTTTTCCCTGAACCTTTGTGTCGACCTCTTTTGTTCATATCATTAGGCCATGATGGAGGAGCAGCAACTGTTTTCTTCAAACAGATGGTATTGAATGTCAGGATTTCTCTTCTCCAGAGTGTTGGGGATCGAGATGACTGAAAGTATTTGAAGAGGAGGTAGATGGATATTGACCTGTCAGAGAAGTCAGGGCTATGAGGAATTGGGCATTAAAGGGCATTTCAGACCTAGAGCAGATCAGCCACGATCTTAGTGAAGGGCAAAACAGGTTTGGGGAGTGAACGACCTTCCCCTGTTTCTGATGTTCTCACATTCTGTTATTGGAAAGTTAGTGGGTGTTATTTTCATGAATGCTCTGATATTGGATATTGCAGTCAGGGAGACCAGAGGATTTTGTGAGCCATCTCTGAGTGAGCCATCTATGGGCTGTATTCGCAGTAAGTCTGGATCTACAATATGACCAACAAATGGAGCACAAGTTGCAGAGAGGGTACACTCTGTAAAGAGAGATGAGGGGCCTCTTTCATACCCAGCTTGGGCTTTCCAATTACATTTCCCAAATCACCTCAAACCGTGTGGGACAATCTTGAAGAGCCGAATGTTCTCCTCCGTTTCTGTGCACCAGGTTATAGCAGTATGTAGCCTCCAACTGCTCCTGTCTAGCAGGTATGAGGGGCTAAATGGAATACAGAAACATGGGACTGAGGAACAGGAGTTGGTCATTAGACACTTTGAGCCTTCTGCACCATGCACTAAGATTGTGGCTGATTAGGTTGTGGTCTCAGCTTCACTTTCCTGTCTGTATCGTATTATGCATGACTCACTTCTCTGTCAAATACTTAACTAATGCAGCTTTCAATCAATGTGAACATAGGGGCACGATAAACTTCCAGTGAAGAGAATTCCCACTTGAAAGGTCCATTCAGAATTATTCGTCATCCCTCTTAGAGAATCAGAGAGTCATGCAGAACGGAAACAGACCCGTTCGTCCAATCTGTTCGCTCTGATCAGATGTCAAATCTCATCTAGTCCCATTTGCCAGCACTTGGCCAATATCCCTTCTCTTTCAGATACGTTTTAAATGTGCGATTGTAACCGCCTTCACCACTTCCTCTGACAGCACTTTCTGTACACACACCACTCTCTGTGTGAAACATTTAACCTCAGGTCCGTTCTACATCATTCACCCTCTCCCCTCCAAACTATGTTATCCTGTTCTGGACTCCCCTACCCTGGGGAGTAG
>NW_025185377.1:0-2839 GCF_004010195.1 Chiloscyllium plagiosum | reverse complement strand
ATACGGTCTCCAAAGCCAGTCTTCTCAGACAACTTTTTTTTCTTGGCTTGTCAATTTTTCAACTTCCACTCTGACCTTCACCGTGATCGAGATAAAATTTAGAGCAATGTTAAAACATGATCATTCATCCTCCAGTCTATTCCCTTTTTTGTTCCCCTTGCATGCCCATTTATTTCACTACACCGACAGCCATAATATTTCTAGTTTCGCCTGCAGGACCAGAGGACAAATGTTTCCTTTGCATCTCTCTTCAGATGTTGCCTGGTCGGCTGAGACTTTCTTTCCGCAGTTTTACTTCTTTTTTCAGATTTAATTTTGAAGACGTTACTGTTGAGAATCCGCATTTTTAATACAAGTGTTCTGTGACAAGGTAAACTTTTATTCCCTATATCAGACACCCGTCTTATCTCCATACCCCTGTATACCATTACAATCCGCATAAACGTCCAATGCCATTGTCAGCTGTCTTCACAATATTTTAGGAAGCGCATTCCAGACTTCAATTATTCACTGTGAAAAGAGAGTCTTTGCCTCACTTCACACTTGAATCAACTTCCCTTCATTTTAAATTTATGTTCCCTTGTTTGGTGCATAATTTCCTACATGTCAATAATACAGGCTACTGATGATTCTCAAAACCACTTTCACAAGTCCTCTCAGGCGTCTTCATTCCAAAGAGAGTTCACACATCTTCCTCAGTATGTTAGGGTATTCTGATTTGATGTAATATTTTCATATGTACCACGGATCAGAGAAAAACCCTTTTCTACATGCAGATCATGCAATACAAATGTATTCGGGTAATAAAACAGCCCGACGTATGTAAGGTTACAGCTGCAGAGGAGGTGCACAAAGAGCGAGATGAAAATTAAATTGAAATTTTGAGAAGTCAGTAAAGCAGTACGATAACAGCGGTAAGAAGCTGTTTTGAATCTCTTGCAAAGAGATTATAACCGGGATTAGTGTGATTTTTGATTATCTTGGTTTCCTTACACAGTTGGCATGAAGTCTATATGGAGTCCCTATTTTGGAGCTCGGTTTTGTGATGTGCTGTGTTATATTCACAAATCTCTGTCATTTTTCACCATCCGCGGCAGAGCGGTTTCTGTACCAAGCTGTGATACATCCGGACAGAATGCTTTCTATATCACTTCTACATAAAATGGCGCGAGTCTTTTTGGTTATATCGAATTTCCATATCCGCCTATGGAAGTAGAGTTGGTGCGTTATTTTTAGTGTCTCGTCAATGTGGGTGGACCAACACTGATTATTGATGATCACCATGCCAAAGGAGATGATGCTGACGAACATCTCCATCTCAGCAGCATTAATACAAACAGGGGCATGCACTCCGCCGTCCTTCTTTAAGTCAATGATCAGGTCTTTCATTTTGTTGACGTCGAGGAAGAGATTGCTATCTTTACACCATGCCACCAACACGCTATCTCTTTGCTGTATTTTTAGTCACCGATGATGGTGGATTTCTGAATGGACTTGTAGATGAAGGTAGCGCGACATTTGGCCGCATAATCATACTTACATCGTCATTAGAGTAAGCGGGTGTGTACGCAGCTTTGCAGGGCGCCAATGTTGAGAATACCTGTGGAGGAGATGTTGTTGCTTATTATCGGTGATTTTTGTCTGTGAGTCAAGTAGTCAAGGGTCCAGTTGCAGAGGACGGAGCAGAAACTTAGATCTATGAGTTTGTAGTTCGGCTGAAATTATGGCGTCAAAGAAGTTGCTGTAGTCAATATCCCGGAACCCGATGCAAGTGTTCATATTCTTCAGGTGTTAGGCTTGTTTGGCGAGGGGAGAGGGATCTTTTGAGGACCTGTTGCGACAAATGGTCTTACTAATAATGGCTTAATAGCAATGAGGCCATATATAGGAGTGGGAGAAGTGGTCTTTTTGTTGAAGATGTCGTAGAATTATCAATTCACTCTCATAAAGAAGCAAGAGCTCTTCCCCGTGTCAGCTGGAAGAATTGTAATGGAATTTGGAGCATGGAATTAAACATATTCCGTGGAGGAGTAAAATGGTAATGTAATTAATAATTTCTACCTTGTTCCCCGAAACAGTCATCCATCCGACTTTTCTCCTTGCAGATTCTGTACGACATTCTCACATTCTGCTATTGTTTCAATTTTAAGAAAAACGATGCAATTCTGTTTCTCCTTGACTGAACATTCCTCACTGGTGTTTGATTAAGCAGTCGAATAACGCATGATTTTTCAACACCCGTCCTGGTATGGCTTGCCATGATTACAAATTGCCATTAACATTACGAAGCTACTTCTTATTTTTCTTGACTGTGAGTTTATAGCAGCCACCGTTCAGTGCAACAGATTGAATAGTTCACTGTAATTAGAAATAAAGCACGTACCTATACCATTAATTGTGTTTTCCAATTTCTATTTTTCTGAACATGAAAACAAAATGAGAACAACGAAGGAAAAATCTCAAATAATACTTTAAATCATTATCATTCATTGAGTATCACTATTTTAGCCAACATGCATTGTTCATCTGTGTGATTCAACCACATTAGTGAGGGTCTCTTCTCACATGCAAAGCAGACAAGGATGTAACATTTCCTTCCTTAAACTATATCAACACACCAGACGGGTTTGTCCAACAATACTTACCAGTTCAACAAAGTTTTATTTTAAATTCTCATTGTATTCAACTGAAATATCACCACCAGCATGCATGGTAATCAAGCTCAAGTCTCGCGAAATTGAGAGGAATGGCTTTTTTCGGCTGAAGCTGTTCCCATTGCATCAACATTACCCATCAGATTGCTTGTCAGTTATTCCTTCTTATGCTCTTCATATGGAGG
>NW_025185376.1:1705-2839 GCF_004010195.1 Chiloscyllium plagiosum | reverse complement strand
ACGGCCAGTCCACCCTAACCTGCACATCCCTGGAATGTGGGAGGAAACCGGAGCACCCGGTGGGACCCCAGGCAGACACGCGGCCGGGGAAGACATCTCAAAACACTGGTCCCCTGAGGCCGGGTTCGAACAGGGGACCGTTATACTTATGGCCGGGTCGATCTGACATGGGCTGGCTCCTCCTGTCCTCGCTTCGTTTAAGTTTTTACCGGCCCGTTCAGGGGCCGAGCGCCGAAGGGCGTATCGTTAACCCCGTGCGCAGAGTCGCCGCCACCGTAATCCTCAAGTCAGGACGTGCACGATTCAGGAGGTGGTGGGGGGGGAGCGACAGCTCTTCCCGAACGTTTTCGGACCAAAGAACCAAAAAACTTTACAGCCCAGGAACCCTTCGGCCCGATCCAAATCCACGGCCTAAAAACAAAACCGCCCGACTCCTAAGGGTCTGTATCCCTCTTGCTCCCCTGCATCTGTCCAGCGCCAACTTAAGTGACGCGAC
Organism: Chiloscyllium plagiosum; assembly: GCF_004010195.1. Classification (NCBI taxonomy): domain Eukaryota; kingdom Metazoa; phylum Chordata; class Chondrichthyes; order Orectolobiformes; family Hemiscylliidae; genus Chiloscyllium; species Chiloscyllium plagiosum. The sequence continues at coordinate 2,343 of NW_025185376.1, read as the reverse complement.
AGCGCCTGCCTCGATCATCTCCGCTGGCAACACGTTCCAAAGGCCCACCAGCCTCTGCGTAAAGTACTCCCCGTGTGTACTCCCCCTTCAACGTTTCACCCTGACCGCTTGGCTTCTCCTTATTGAACACTTCAACCCCGGGGAAAACGCCTGTCTCGATCTCCCCTTCGGGACTTTGCAGACCCCCCCCACACCCACCTCGGTCGTCTGCCCACACCGTCACCGAACGCCCCCTCCTGCTTCCCCCTCCGCCCCCCCCGGGGATCTTACTTCGCCTCGGGGTCGTACTCCGACCAGATTCTCTTGAACTCGTCGAGGTGGTGAGGCCCGAGGATGGACCAATCCCGGGTGAGGTAGTCAAAGTTGTCCATGATCACGGCCACGAACAGGTTAATGATCTGTGTGTGGGGGGGGGGTTTGGGTGAGGACGGTAGGCCGCAGTGAGGGTAGGCCGCAGTGAGGGTAGGCCGCAGGGCGAGGACCCGACAGGAGCCAACTCCGCTAGGCCGCACTCCCGCTAAGGCTGCGGCCTACCAACTCCTCCCACTGCCCACACACCGCTCCCCTCAGCACTGACCCTCCCACAGTCCCCACTCCCTCAGCACTGACCCTCCCTCAGCACTGACCCTCCCTCAGCA
>NW_025185376.1:0-1239 GCF_004010195.1 Chiloscyllium plagiosum | reverse complement strand
CTCCCTCAGCACTGACCCTCCCACAGCATCCACTCCCTCAGCACTGACCCTCCCACAGCATCCACTCCCTCAGCACTGACCCTCCCACAGCATCCACTCCCTCAGCACTGACCCTCCCACAGCATCCACTCCCTCAGCACTGACCCTCCCACAGCATCCACTCCCTCAGCACTGACCCTCCCACAGCATCCACTCCCTCAGCACTGACCCTCCCACAGCATCCACTCCCTCAGCACTGACCCTCCCACAGCATCCACTCCCTCAGCACTGACCCTCCCACAGCATCCACTCCCTCAGCACTGACCCTCCCACAGCATCCACTCCCTCAGCACTGACCCTCCCACAGCATCCACTCCCTCAGCACTGACCCTCCCACAGCATCCACTCCCTCAGCACTGACCCTCCCACCACCCACTCCCTCAGCACCCTGACCCTCCCACAGCACCCACTCCCTCAGCACTGACCCTCCCACAGCACCCACTCCCTCAGCACCCTGACCCTCCCACAGCACCCACTCCCTCAGCACTCTGACCCTCCCACAGCGCCCGACTCTTACCAGGAACGCACAGAGCATGAAGAAACTGATGAAGTAGATGATGGCGAAGTTGCTTCCGCACGTGTACTCTTCTCCTGGACCGTAGTCTGAGTCTGGGTCGCACCGTTTGCCCGGAAGGCTTGCCAACATGATCTCCTGCCATGCCTCACCAGTGGCACACCTTGCCCAGGAGGGAGTCAAATAACCAGGGAAGGTTAATGCCCTCCACAGTGGCGAAATCTCCATGTCAACACGTCACGCTGCAATGCCGGCCTCCGGACACTGGGGGGGGTGGGGGAGTGCTGCGTGCCTGGGAGTACGCCTCCTCCCATGAGGTGGGGGGGGCGTTAGGAGATTAAGTCCTGCCCCCCCCCCCACCGCCCCCCGCCAGCCGCCAGTGGGAGAAGTCTATGTCAACGTGTCGCGCTGTAGTTCCGGCCTCCCGCCACCGGGCGGGTCGGTGAGGCAAGGAATTCTGGGTCCGAACTCAAACCGCACGCCCCCTACCCCCCACCTCCCCCAACCCAGGGAGGGGAAATCAGGCCATTCGGCCCATTGAGTCTGCTGCGCCGTTCAATCCTGGCTGACGGGTTCCTCCCTGTAACCCTTGAACCTCTCGATGTCCGTCTTAAATACACTCAATGCCCTGCCCCCCGCCCCCCTTCGTCCCCTCGATAGCCCACTCTCCGGCTGAAGACGTTCCT
>NW_025185375.1:1424-2838 GCF_004010195.1 Chiloscyllium plagiosum | reverse complement strand
AGCAACCTGACACCCAGGTTGATAGGGTTGTTAAGAAGGCATACGGTGTGTTAGCTTTTATTGGTAGAGGGACTGAGTTTCTGAGCCATGAGGTCATGCTGCAGCTGTACAAAACTCTGGTGCAGCCGCACTTGGAGTATTGCGTACAGTTCTAGTCACCACATTCTAGGAAGGATATGGAAGCTTTGGAAAGGGTTCAGAGAAGATTTACTAGGATGTTGCCTGGTATGGAGGGACGGTCTTACGAGGAAAGGCTGAGGGACTTGAGGCTGTTTTTGTTAGAGAGAAGAAGGTTGAGAGGCGACTTAATTGAGACATATAAAATAATCAGAGAGTTAGATAGGGTAGACTGTGAGAGCCTTTTTCCTCAGATGGCAATGCCTAACATGAGGGGACATAGCTTTAAATTGAGGGGTGATAGATAAAGGACAAATGTCAGAGGTAGCTTCTTTACTCAGAGAGTAGTAGGGGCGTGGAATGCACTGCCTGCAACAGCAGTATGCTCGCCAACTTTAAGGGCAGTGAAATGGTCATTGGATAAATATATGGACGATAATGGAAGAGTGAAGAATAGATGGGTTTCAGATTGGTTTCACAGGTCGGCACAACATCAAGGGTTGACGGGCCTGTACTGCGCTGGAACGTTCTATATTAACCCATCCCCCAATCACCCTTCACTGTGGCAGGGTCAGTGGGAGGAACCGTGGCTGTGGAAGATACTGCCAACAGCCAAGGGGTTGTGAGAGCACGAGAAAACTAACGGGAGCAGGAGTGGGCCATCCAAAAACCCCTTGGCCAATTCCCTAAGATTGTGATTGACCGATTTTACAGCTCCACTTTCCTACCACGTTCGCTAAGCCCTGCAAATCGTCAGGGAACCATTCCCCTCTTCTGCAGGGTGTCCCACTTCACTCCCTGTGACCTGTTCGCAGTGCAGCATGGGATTGGTAACCTCTGCAAGTGAGCATCATGGGGAATTTGCTAAATATTATTCCGGATGAACCTGTGTATTTGCAGGAAACTCTGCCACTCGCATGTCTCTGAGATGCCCAGCTGCTAAACACATGGATACTTAAGGCACAGATGCAAACCATATCCCCCTAGACAGTGATGCTTCACACCTCCTCTTCATCTCATTCTATCAACAGATTCACACCTTTCTATTTGCCGCAGGTCTGCAGAGCTCCCCAATAAATGAATCCATGCCATCAGTTGCTCCATCTCATAGCGGGTTTCTCATTCTGATCAGTCTCCGGGTGATGAGTTTCTTCTCAATTTGTACTACATTGATGATCCTTTATTCTGGATTCTCCCTCATGCTCATCACGCAAACCGACCTTCCATCCACTGACTCCATCTACACTTCCCGCAGCCTTGGGAAGGCAGCCAACATCATCAAAGACCCCTACAACCC
>NW_025185375.1:941-1344 GCF_004010195.1 Chiloscyllium plagiosum | reverse complement strand
TATTGTACCCCTCGCCCTGTTCTATTGTACTCCTCGCATTGTTCTATTGTACTCCTCGCCCTGTTCTATTGAACTCCGCTCTGTGTTCAATTGTACCACTCGCCCTGTTCTATTGTACCCCTCGCCCTGTTCTATTGTACCCCTCGCCATGTTCTATTGTACTCCTCGCCCTGTTCTATTGTACTCCTCGCATTGTTCTATTGTACTCCTCGCCCTGTTCTATTGTAGTACTCGCCCTGTTCTATTGAACTCCTCTCTGTGTTCTATTGTACCACTCACCCTGTTGTATTGTACCCCTCGCCCTGTTCTATTGTACTCCTCGCCATGTTCTATTGTACCCCTCGCCATGTCCTATTGTACTCCTCGCTCTGTTCTATTGTACTCCTCGCCCTGTTCTATTGTA
>NW_025185375.1:0-913 GCF_004010195.1 Chiloscyllium plagiosum | reverse complement strand
CTCGCCCTGTTCTATTGTACCCCTCGCCCTGTTCTATTGTACCCCTCACTCTGTTCTATTGTACACCTCGCCCTGTTCTGCTGTACTCCTCGCTCTGTTCTATTGTACTCCTCGCTCTGTTCTATTGTACCCCTCGCTCCGTTCTATTGCACTCCTCGCTATGTTCTACTGTACTCCTCGTTCTGTCCTATTGTACCCCTCGCTCTGTTCTATTGTACCCCTCGCTCTGTTCTATTGTACCCCTCGCTCTGTTCTACTGTACACCTCGCCCTGTTCTGCTGTACTCCTCGCTCTGTTCTATTGTACCCATTCACCCTGTTTTATTTTACCCCTTGCGCTGTTGTATTGTATCCCTTGCCCTGTTCTACTGTAGACCATCGCTCTGTTCTATTGTATTTCACGCCCTGTTCTATTGAACTCCTCTCTGTGTTCTATTGTACCACTCGCCCTGTTCTATTGTACCCCTCGCCCTGTTCTATTGTACCCCTCGCTCTGTTCTATTGTACTCCTCGCTCTGTTCTATTGTACTCCTCGCCCTGTACTATTGTACCCCTCGCCCTGTTGTATTGTACTCCTCGCTCTGTTCTATTGTACCCCTCGCTCTGTTCTATTGTACTCCTCGCCATGTTGTATTGTACTCCTCGCTCTGTTCTATTGTACCCCTCGCTCTGTTCTAGTGTACTCCTCGCCATGTTCTATTGTACTCCTCACTCTGTTCTATTGTACTCCTCGCCATGTTCTATTGTACTCCTCGCCCTGTCCTATTGTACCCCTCGCCCTGTTCTATTGTACCCCTCGCTCTGTTCTATTGTACCCCTCGCTCTGTTCTAGTGTACTCCTCGCCATGTTGTATTGTACTCCTCGCTCTGTTCAATTGTTCACCTCGCCATGTTCTACTGTACTCCTCGCTCTG
>NW_025185374.1:0-2838 GCF_004010195.1 Chiloscyllium plagiosum | reverse complement strand
ACCTGGGTCTCTGGCACTGTGAGGCAGTAGTGCCCTGTGAATCTGTGTCGGAGTGAAAGGGGACTGTGCCTCTCACCTGAGATGGACTCCTCTGCCAATAACATCCACTCTCTGGATTCACTGAGTGACAGCTTTGTCTTGGATATTCCTCGAATTGGACTCCACAATCAAGGAGCTCCAGGGAGAGAGAAAAATAAAGGATAAGCTTGAGAATGGAACATTGAGCACAAAACCCCGGCTTCCTGGGTAACTGCACAGGCCAATGTATCCGCTAGAGTAAATTGCAGGACTTTGCTGGGAGTTAATTCTCAGAGTGACAGAATGTTCCTACTTTGTTAGGATGATCTCCTCACTCTGTTGCATTATGTTGAAGTATTTGCAGTATTGCTTTTTCTTTTGAAGAGAATATTCCATCAGTGATAGTATAGTGTCTGGAAATGGCAGAATCTAAGCATGAATGAGAACCAGATATTAAAACAAAACATTCTGATCACACATTTTGTCGAAGGATTGTCACATTTCTTTCTGTGTCACACCATGTGTGTTCCTAATACAGGAACTGGTTGTAAAAGACAACATGCCAGTGACAATCAGGCAACAGTGCAGAATAAAAACTAAGAACTGTGGATGCTGTAAATAAGAAACAAAAATAGAAGTTTTTTGTGCCTCACAACACACTTCACATTCAACAACCAGATATACGAACAAATCAACGGAACACCCATGGGCTCACTGATCTCTGGACTCATCGCAGAAGCAGTAATGCAAAGGTTAGAACAAACAGTCTTACCACAAATCCAACCCAAACTCTAGTCAGATATGTTGATGACACCTTTGTAATCATTAAAAACACAGAAATAGAGAAAACACACTGGATCATCAACACCACACTCACAGGAATCCGATTCACGAGAGAAGAAGAAAAGGATAACCAATCCCATTCCTAGACGTGATGGTACAGAGAACACCGAACGGAGAATTCACCACAAGGGTACACAGGAAAGCCACACACACAGACCAAGTCCTGAACTCGTTTTGTGGCTAGTTGATGTTCATGTATGCGGATTGTTAGCTGTCTTCCTGTTTGTCCTATATAGTGTTTTGTGTAGTCCTTGCATGGGATTTTGTACACTACATTAGATTTGCTCATGCTGGGTATCTGGTCCTTCGTTCTGGTGAATTGTTGTCTGAGAGTGGCTGTTGGTTTGTGTGCTGTTATAAGTCCTAGTGGTCGCAGTATATAGGACAAACAGGAAGACAGCTAATGATCCGCATCCATGAACATCAACTAGTCACGAAACGACACGACCAGCTATCCTTAGTAGCCACACACGCAGACGACAAGCAACATGAATTCGACTGGGACAACACTACCATTATAGGGCAAGCCAAACAAAGAACAGCCAGGGAATTCCGAGAAGCATGGCACTCATCCACAAACTCCATCAACAAACACATAGACCTGGACCCAATATACCTCTACAGCGGACAGCTGAAACTGACAACTGGAAGCAGCAGGGACAGGCCACTATAAATGCCGAAGGAAACACCACAGAAGCACTTCACAGGAGGCTCCCAAGCACTGAGGATGTCACCTAGATAGGGGACGAAACGTTTGCAACAAAAATTCCCAGCTTGGCGAACAGAACCACAACAAAAATAGAAGTTGCCAGTAAAGTGCAGCAAGTCTGGCAGCATCTGTGGAGGGAAATCAGTTGTGACGATGGGTCATTCTATCCGAATTGTTTAGTTTTGTTTCAGAAGACAATGCAGGCTCACTGTGCCTTCACTGGTGATGGTGTCTATTACTGGAGCATTGTTTTACTTTCAGGGATTCACAACTTGTTTGATATTTGGTGTCTGACCCCATTTGCAGATACAATGGATAACGGGTTGGCTGGCCAGGCTAGAATTTTTGTCCAACCTAATTGCTCAGAGTGTAATTAAGAGTGAACTACATTGCTATGCGTCTGAAGTCACATGCGGATAAGATGAGTTTTCTTCCATGGACGTCAATGAAACTGGTGGTTTTATTTTTCCTAATAAGCAATAATGGTTTCATGGTCCTCATTAAACTTTCCATTCCAGGATTTTACTAAATTCTGATTCCATCATCTGCCATGTTAGGATTTGAACCCAGTTCTTAGAACATTACCTGGGTCACTGGATTCCTGGCCAGTCATGTCCATATCCTGTGAATAAAAAGAAATTGCCTTGCATATTTGTGGTCCATGTGAGTATCAAGAACACAGGAGAGACAATGAAAGGGATTATGCTGAGGGAACCTGGCCATCTGAGGTTTAAATTAAAACACAGGATGCCAATTTGAATAGACTCTGCACTGCTATGGTGAAATTGTAATGGTTGAAATCAGATCATATTTTGGCATCTGTAACTCAATAAATTGATGTAGGACAAATGAGTTTTGATTCATGGGACACTGACACCAGTCCTGGGTGAACTGTTGGGGCAGTCTCTATCTTCATTGAACATAATTTCTCTTTGTAATTCTTTTCCGCAGAGAGCAGCAGTTGCTCAATCGGTATTGAGAATGAGTTTGGATCTACAAGGGAATTAATTAATGGTTGTGGGAGTGGAGGTGGTGTCAGCTAGAATGTGGAGAAGATGAATTTTCTTTTATGGGGAGGTTTAATTGCCCCCATGATGCTCTGCTGCTTGTGGTGAGGTGACATGGGAGGCGATGAGCTGGCTCAGTGCTACTGTGACAATTGATATTTTATTACATGGTTGTGCTGAAATTAAGCTTGTTGATTATTCCCTTTCAATAATACTAATTACATGAAGGGTTTTTTTTTCACTCCAAGCACACCCACCACA
>NW_025185373.1:0-2838 GCF_004010195.1 Chiloscyllium plagiosum | reverse complement strand
GGGGAGTGTGTGTTAATATTTACAGGGTGTCCCCGGGGGGGAGTGTGTGTTAATATTTACAGGGTCCCCCCGGGGGGTAGTGGATGTTAATATTTACAGGGTCCCCCCCAGGGGAGAGTGTGTGTTAATATTTACAGGGACCCCACGGGGGGGGAGTGTGTGTTAATATTTACAGGGACCCCACCGAGGGGAGAGTGGGTGTTAATATTTACAGGGTCCCCCCCGGGGGGGAGTGGGTGTTAATATTTACAGGGTCCCCCGCCCAAGGGGAGGGTGTGTGTTAATATTTACAGGGTCCCCCCCATGGTGGGGTGTGGGTGTTAATATTTACAGGGACCCCCCCAGGGGTGAGTATGTGTCAATATTTACAGGGTCCCCCCCCGGGGGGGAGTGGGTGTTAATATTTACAGGGTCCCCCCAGGGGGGACTGGGTGTTAATATTTACAGGGTCCCCCCCGGGGGGGGAGTGGGTGTTAATATTTAATGGGTCCCTTCCGGGGGAGGGGGTGTGAGTGTTAATATTTACAGGGACCCCACCGGGGGGGGGAGTGGGTGTTAATATTTACAGGAACCCCCCGAGTGGGGAGTGTGTGTTAATATTTACAGCGTCCCCCCTGGGGGGGGGGAGTGGGTGTTAATATTTACAGGGTCCCTCCCGGGGGGTGAGTGGGTGTTAATATTTACAGGGTCCCCCTGGGGGAGTGTGTGTTAATATTTACAGGGTCCCTCCCGGGGGGGTGAGTGGGTGTTAATATTTACAGGGTCCCCCTGGGGGAGTGTGAGTTAATATTTACAGGGTCCCCTCCGGGGGGAATGTGTGTTAATATTTACAGGGTCCCCCCTGGGGGGAGATGGTGTTAATATTTACAGGATCCCCCTGGGGAGTGGGTGTTAATATTTACACGGTCCCCCCCCCCCCAGGGGGGAGTGGGTGTTACTATTTACAGGGTCCCCCCTGGGGGGGAATGGGTGTTAATATTTACAGGGTCCCCCTGGGAGAGTGGGTGTTAATATTTACAGGGTCCCCTCCTGGGGGGGAGTGGGTGTTAATATTTACAAGGTCCCCCAGGGGAGAGTGGGTGTTAATATTTACAGGGTGTCCCCATCCGGGGGGGAGTGGGTGTTAATATTTACAGGGTCCCTCCTGGGGGAGTAGGTGTTAATATTTACAGGGTGTCCCGGGGGGGAGTGGGTGTTAATATTTACAGGGTCCCCCCCGGGGGGGGGAGTGTGTGTTAATATTTACAGGGTGTCCCCATCCAGGGTGGAGTGGGTGTTAATATTTACAGGGTCCCCCCCGGGGGGGAGTGGGTGTTAATATTTACAGGGTCCCCCCCGGGGGGGGGAGTGGGTGTTAATATTTACAGGGTGTCCCCATCCAGGGGTGAGTGTGTGTTAATATTTACAGGGTCCCCCCCGGGGGGGAGTGGGTGTTAATATTTACAGGGTCCCCCCGGGGGGGAGTGGGTGTTAATATTTACAGGGTCCCCCTGGGAGAGTGGGTGTTAATATTTACAGGGTCCCCCCGGGGGGGGAGTGTGTGTTAATATTTACAGGGTATCCCGGGGGGGAGTGGGTGTTAATATTTACAGGGTCCCCCCCAGGGGGGTGAGTGGGTGTTAATATTTACAGGGTCCCCCCGTGGGGGAGTGGGTGTTAATATTTACAGGGTCCCCCTGGGAGAGTGGGTGTTAATATTTACAGGGTATCCCGGGGGGAGTGGGTGTTAATATTTACAGGGTCCCCCCGGGGGGGAGTGTGTGTTAATATTTACAGGGTCCCCCCGGGGGGAGTGGGTGTTAATATTTACAGGGTATCCCGGGGGGAGTGGGTGTTAATATTTACAGGGTCCACCCCGGGTGGGGAGTGGGTGTTAATATTTACAGGGTCCCCCCCGGGTGGGGAGTGGGTGTTAATATTTACAGGGTCCCCCCCGGGTGGTGAGTGTGTGTTAATATTTACAGGGTACCCCCCCCAGGGGGGAGTGGGTATTAATATTTACAGGGTCCCCCCCGGGGGAGTGTGGGTGTTAATATTTACAGGGTCCCCCCTGGGGGTGGAGTGGGTGTTAATATTTACAGGGTCCCCCCTGGGGGTGGAGTGGCTGTTAATATTTACAGGGTGTCCCGGGGGGGAGTGGGTGTTAATATTTACAGGGTCCCCCCTGGGGGTGGAGTGGGTGTTAATATTTACAGGGTCCCTCCTGGGGGTGTGAGTGGGTGTTAATATTTACAGGGTCCCCCTGGGAGAGTGGGTGTTAATATTTACAGGGTATCCCGGGGGGAGTGGGTGATAATATTTACAGGGTGTCCCCATCCGGGGGGTAGTGGGTGTTAATATTTACTCTGTCTGATTGATGTGTTTACAGAAAATTGATTGAATTTTCATCGTCTCTTGCAGTTCCACGCGTGCTTAAAAATTACGCTTTTGTCACGTTGATATTAGTGACGTTCGTGACTTCTGTCATCATGATCATTCGCGTTTTAAGGTAAATCCGCGAGCTTTACTCTGTATCTAACCCCCTGTCCCTGCGTGTGGGGATGGTGGCGGGAGGGCAGCAGGAGAGGGGGAGCATTGCCTTGTATTTAATCCCGTTCCATCCCAGTCCCGGGAGTGTATGAATAACTTCATTGATTTGTCCACAGGCAGCCAGGGAGCCGACTCCCAGGATTAGGTAACATGCAGGGGGCAGAGAGTGGAGGGAGGAACGATATCTCAGAGCCTGCGAGTGCTGTTCCATCTCAGAGCCATTTCAGGTGAGAAAACACGACACTGCATGACAGCTACAGGGGCTGCGGGTCTCTGTAACACACACAGGGACTGCTGTTCACTATAATA
>NW_025185372.1:1457-2838 GCF_004010195.1 Chiloscyllium plagiosum | reverse complement strand
AAAAAGGCTCTGTGGTCCTTCAGGTCTGTGCTGGAAAGAAATCTACCAGCTAACTATTCTAATCCCATTTTCCAGCACTTAGCTCATAGCGCTGTCACCTTGGCATTGCAAGTGTATCCCTAAATACATCTTAATATTATCGGAATTTCTGTGTCTCCCACCCTCACAGACAGTGAGGTTTAGTGCAACTGTTGTTCTACGATGACAACACCCACAGGAACACAGAGCAGCTGATTCTCTGCTAAGCAGTGATTCCCCACACATTGGGAAGGATGGCAGGGTCCCTGAGAGGAGGTACAGGGGATTTACCAGGATGGCTCAAGGAATAGAGGATTTTAGTTGCATGATTAGGGCTTTAGCACATTAGTTTTTCAAGTCTCATGTGTGTTGCTAATACACATCAAAAATAGCCATCTACAATAGATGGACGCTCCTTCTCAACTTCTCCCCTTGCATGGGATGGGGAAACCACCACCGGTCATCTCTCCCTAATGAGAGAGCAGCCCTATGATCTGTTAGGACAATGCTGACTTTACCTTTTCCACAGTGATGCCACTGTGCCTCGGGGGTGGAGAGAGGGAATGCTGAAAGTGGTGGATGGGACACCACTCAGGCACAATGCTTTGTCCTGGAGAATGTTCACTTTCTTTAATATTGTTGAGGTTGCACTGATGTGGGCAAGTGGAGAATGTTCTAACACAATCCTGATGTGTGCCTTATGGAGACAAACAGATATTGGGGAATCAGGGCTTTGGGGAATCTGAGATTGCTCTCCTTGTTGCAAAGGAAATTGAGTGGAGCTGTGATAGAGGGGTTTACAAAACATATACATTAGGATGATAAACCTTACACTCAACAGCTCATTATAAAAGGAATACAGGACTCATACTGACGATTTGGGGGAGATATATTGAGAGAATGGGGTGATGCAAAGGTGAACTTTTATGCAGCAAATGGGAATGAGCTGGAGGTTTATACTCACACCCAATGCGATAATCCAAGTCCAGATGAATTCAGTAATACTGTCAGAGTTTGGCATTACAATTACTGAGATTACCATCTAAATGCCCACCTGTAGTATCCTGTAATACAAGTTTATAAAATTCGTCACTGTCAGTTCAGATTAGAAATTCACACCATCCCCTCCTCCTGGCCCAGGATGACTGTACAAATTTCCCATTGTGGAGGTCAGCAGCCAATTCAGGGGAAACTCTATGTGGGTTTCTCTGAGTTTCCACCTTGGAACTTCATGTGACTGAACAGGGCAGATCTTTGACACATGGGACAGCATATTTCCAAGAGTTAGTGAGATGTGGAGAGCAGGATCTGCTTCCTTTTCGTTCCTTCCATGCTGCCGCTGTGCCTCATCAATAAGACATGG
>NW_025185372.1:0-1347 GCF_004010195.1 Chiloscyllium plagiosum | reverse complement strand
TGAAAGCTAGCACACAATTACAACAGGGAATCAGGAAGGGGAATCGAATGTTTTGTTTCAAGCGTTTTCAGTATAAGAGTTTTTAGTATACACCTGAGTGCAACTTTCTGAACTGCTGGTGAGACCACCATATCTGGAGTAATGGGAGCAGTTTTGTTCCTTCCTGATAGGGAAATGTGTCACTTTATCAGAGGCATTTCAGGGAAAATTCACTAGGATGATCCCTGGTTTGAAGCAATGATCTTTTAAGCAAAGGCTGAACAAGTTGGGAATCTACAATCTGGATTCTGGAGAATGAGAGGTGATCTTATTGATATATATGGGATTCCTTAGGGGTTTGACAGGATAAATACTGCGAGAATAAATACTGGGAGGGGAGATTCTGTGTCAGTCGCGGAATCAAAGGTTCTGTTTCAGATTTGTCAAGTTAAAGGCAACATCGACACAAAGGGTTTCAGTAGCAATGGAGCTGGGGAGCGGCAACAAGCAACATTTTAGAGACTGGAATTCCTGGTGTTTGTGATTGTGTAGATGTCTGATCAGAAGGTCACTTTGGGGTCAGATATAACAGCAATATTGTGAAGAGTTGTTCTGGCTCAGATAGTTCCCAGTGGGAGAAAGGGGCTCAGCAGTAAGTGAAAGGAATTTGTAATAGCAACTGAAGGCAATGGGCTTAACCATTGCAAAGTTTCATTGAAGGAAATTGCAGCGAATCGAGTCGTGGAAGCGTGATAAGCAGTTTGGTAAATTGAGAATAGGGGAGCAATGGAGAGGGTTGATGGCGAGGTAGAGCTGGGCACTGTCAGTGTACATGTGAAACCTAACACGGTGTTTTTGGACGATGTCACCTCTTTACAGTGTGTAAATGAAAACAGGAGGGGCCAAGGGTAGAGGCACACAAAATACAAAGAATTCATAAAGGGAAGGGAGAGTGGAGATGGAGCAGGATTTTCCAACGATGGTGGGGTCAATTATTAGTATTTATCAGAATGGATGAGAAGGACATAACCAGAAAAGACAGACAGAACAAGGAACAATACCTATGAATTGGCGAGGGGGAGTGATGAAGATGATGAGGAAACTGAGCTGTAACATCTGTAATTTAAATAGACTGGGGTAAAGGATCAAGTTAAGATCTGATAAGGCTAGACAAGAGATGGGAGAAAGATGTAACTTTGGGACAAAAACCAGGAACACCACGTGAGACAGTTTGGCTCCATGGGCTAGTGGGAGGGAGGGAAGCAGCAGAGGCAGCTGATTGGATTATCTCAATCTCAGTGACGGAGAATCTCCATGTGTTCCTCACTCTTGTTGTTGGAGGGGAGGATGGAGGAGACAGGATGATGG
>NW_025185371.1:0-2838 GCF_004010195.1 Chiloscyllium plagiosum | reverse complement strand
GGACTGATTAGAGATAGTCAACATGGCTTCGTGCGTGAGAAATCATGTCTCACAAACTTGATTGAGTTTTCTGAAGAAGAAACAAAGAGGGTTGATGAGGGCAGAGCGGTAGATGTGATATATATGAACTTCAGTAAGGCGTTCGACAAGGTTCCCAATGGGAGACTGGTTAGCAAGGTTAGATTTCACAGAAGTTGAAACTTTATTGCTGGAACAGCACAGCAGGTCAGGCAGCATCCAGGGAACAGGAGATTCGACGTTTCGGGCACAGGCCCTCCCTTCCTGAGGAAGGGCCTGTGCCCGAAACGTCGAATCTCCTGTTCCCTGGATGCTGCCTGACCTGCTGTGCTGTTCCAGCAATAAAGTTTCAACTTTGATCTCCAGCATCTGCAGACCTCACTTTCTCCTCGTAGATTTCACAGAAGACAGGGAGAACTAGCCATTTGGGTACAGAGCTGGCTCAAAGGTAGAAGACAGAGGGTAGTGGTAGAGCATTGTTTTTCAAACTGGAGGCCTGTGACCATCGGAGTGCCACAAGGGTCGGTGCTGGGTCCTCTACTTTTTGCCATTTATATAAATGATTTGGATGCGAGCATGCGAGGTACAGTTAGTAAGTTTGCAGATGACATCAATATTGGAGGTATGGTAGACAGCGAAGAAAGTTACCTCAGAGTAAAAATGGATCTTGATCAGTTTGGACCAATGGGCTGAGAAGTGGCAAATGGAGTTTAATTCAGATAAATGCGAGGTGCTGCATTTTGGGAAAGCAAATCTTAGCTGGACTTATACACTTAATGGTAAGGTCCTAGAGAGTGTTGCTGAACAAAGAGACCTTGGAGTGCAGGTTCATAGCTCCTTGAAAGTGGAGTCGCAGGTAGATAGGGTAGTGAAGAAGACGCTTGGTATGCTGTCCTTTATTATTCAGAATATTGAGTACAAGAGTTGGGAGGTCATGTTGCAGCTGTACAGGACATTGGTTAGGCCACTGTTGGAATATTGCGTGCAATTCTGGTCTCCTTCCTATTGGAAAGATGTTGCAAAACGTAAAAGTGTTCAGAAAAGGTTACAAGGATGTTGCCAGGTTAGGAGAATTTGAGCTATAGGGAGAGGCTGAACAGGCTGGGGCTGTTTACCCTGGAGCGTCGGAGGCTGAGGAGTGACCTTATCGAGGTTACAAAATTATGAGGGTCATGGATTGGGTAAATAAATAAAATCTTTTCCGTGGGGTTGGGGAGTCCAGAACTAGAGGGCATAGATTTAGGGTGAGAGATGAAAGATATAAAAGAGACCGAAAGGGCAACTTTTTCACACAGAGGGTGGTGCGTGTATGGAATGAGCTGCCAGAGGAGGTGGTGGAGGCTGATTTATTTGCAACATTTAAGAGGCATTTTGATGGGTATATGAAAAAGAAGGGTTTGAAGGGATATGGGCCGGGTGCTGGCAGGTGGGACTAGATTGGGTTGGGATATCTGGACAGCATGGACGGGTTGGACCGAACAGTGTGTTTCCATGCTGTACATCTCTATGACTCTATAATCATTTATTTTTCACATATGTTACGACACGAAAACCCCCTCTCCCCCCAACCCCCGCTAATTTATGCCAGCAACACAAAAAAGATTTCCCCTTACGGAAATCTGTGAAAATTCGGGAAACCAAGAACTAGTTAAAGTAAAAATGAGCAATTTTGTTTCTTAAATTATAACAGGGAGCAATTAAGTGATGACAAGTTATAACTGCTTCCTGTAACCTGTCGTTTATTTTACCTTCGACAATACTAGTCCAATTAACCCCTCCATTGGGATTTACTAAAATTCATATTTGAAAACTAGCTAGTTATCGAATCTTCTCTTGGTATCTTCCTCTGTAGATGTTCTTCTTGTTAGCGACTTCTGTTTCACAGGCCATTGATCGATAAAGGGACCTTTAATAAGGTTATTTTTAGGAACGATTGTACATGCTGGTGGATTGGCAGTTCTCCCCCAAATGTTAAATTTTTCAAAGTCTTATACCCTCAAAGCATTAGATTGTGACATTGACATTTAATATTTTCAATATACTAAATACAAACTTAATTGGAGTTTGGTATTTTTGTGTGGTATAATTTAAACTGATTGGCCTAACTTGATTTTGTTTGTCTCCAGGCAACCGGCTGCACCAGTTGCTGGACCAACAGGTCACATTTTATCATATTCAGGACACTTGGCACTGTCATGTAGTTCTGCTAGCTTTTAATTTTCTTAAAGGTACAGTACACTGACTTCTTCATGACACCTGTCATATTCAGAAAAAAAATGAGCCATCATAATGAAAAAATGGCCTCAATTCTTCTATTCTTTAAACACATTGCACTAACATACCGGTAATTATAATCTAAGTTCACCTTAACGTCATCCCGTATATCTGTACATATATATATATTAAATAAGTACAAATCTTATCTTCTATCAGTCAAAGTTTGTCAGTTAAATCCATAATAACACATCTGTGATTACATTCTTATGACCCACAACATGTACAATTTCTAAATTAAAAGTATGTAACGTAAAACTTCAATGAAATACTCGTATTTTCCTGTCTTTAAAGCTTTCTAAGAATGTAAGCAAATTGTGCTCCGTGTACGTAACCATCTCTAACACATTGTTCGTGACATGCATATTAAAATGTTGTGAGGCCAGTACCAAACTCAATAGTTCGTTTTGATCATGGAGAATTTTCTCTGGTGGATGTTGATCTACTTTGAAAAGTAACCAACTGGCAGCTCAACCCCATTCTCATCTTCCTGTAGGAGTACAGCTCCAACTCCTATGTCACGAGAATTGATGGTGACTTTAAAAA
>NW_025185370.1:956-2838 GCF_004010195.1 Chiloscyllium plagiosum | reverse complement strand
GTAGGTGACAGAGCATGTTCATAGAGGGTTGCCACTCAAACTGCAGGCCTGTGACCAACGGTGTGCCATGGGGTTCAGTGCTGGGTCACTGTTGTGCATCCTTTATATAAACAGTTTGGATGATAATACAGGAGTCATGGTTAGCAAGTTTGTGTGTGAGATTGAAATTGGTGATAATGTGGACAGTGAAGAGGGTTATCGAAGAGTAAAATGGAATCAACACTACTGCTGGACCAGTGAGGTTAGGAATAGCAGATGGAGAAATGCAAGATGTTGTATTGTAGTAAAGCAGACCAGGCTGGACTTGTACAATTAATGTTTGGGCCCTGGGTAGTGTTGTCAATCAATGACCCAGGGACGCAGATACACAGTTTTTTGAAAGTAGCGTCACAGCTAGACAGGCTGGTGAAGCAGGCGTTTGAGATGGTTCCCCTTCATTGGGCAAAGCATTGAGAGTAGGAGTTGGGATGTCATGGTGTATCTGTACAGGACATTAGTGAGGCCACCGTATAAGCATTGTTGATTATCTTGTAAAAACCAACTTGTTCACGTATGTCCATTAGAGAGGCACATCTGGCATTCTTGCCTGGTCTGGCTTATATGTGACTCCAGACCCACAGCAATATGGCTGACTCTGAGCTGCCTCTGGGCAATTAGCACTGGGGTAATGTATGCTGGTCCATCCGGTGGCATCCTCAGGCCATGAATGAATCAATGAAAATACAGATGCCCATCCCGACCTCAGCAAACAGCTCTGGTTGCAGCAATTCGTACTGGCTTTGTAACATTGTTCAGGCCTTTGCCCTCACCACCTCCAGCGCCTTCAATTCTCCCTGTTCTGATCATCTGATTAAACGCTGACGTTTCCTCTTCCTACTGCACTCCTTCTGCTCGGAGACTACCTCGCGATTTCTTTAACAAATGTGTCCACATTTCTAAAAGTTGGCTTCTTCAGAATTGATAGGTTTTTTTCATCTTTTAATCAAATCCGTTAAGTCCTGGGCCAAGACTGTCTGAAGTGGGGAAGGAACATTGAGAAGGTGTTGAGCACCTCGACTTGCTGTGGGGAAAAATAGGAATCCAGGAGAAAACAGCAAAGGAGCGTGCTGCCACACCAACGCCCCACCCACCTGCTTCCCATGGCCACCTTCTGCCCCAAGTTTAACAGAATCTGTGAAAGGTAACATCGGTCTGTACAGCCAACTCAGGACCCGCACCACCCAAGAGTGGGAGAGAGTCAGCCTCGTCTGTGACCCACCGCCAAAGAGATGATGAGATAGGAAGGTTGAATCCCCTCGCAATTATCCCAGTGCCTTTCTTACAAATTCAAACAATTCCCTGTTAATGCAGTGTCTAATAATGTGCTATCACTCAGTATCTCTCCATGTGGTATCCCTCGCTGTGTCAGTCTATTTGCTGCCTCTGTCAGCATTTCTCCCTCTTACAGATGGTCTGAGATCCTGAGTCAACATAATTCTCCACTCCAGAGAGATGCAGCAGCACAGGCAAGGGATGGAGACTGCGATTGTTGAGATCTCTGCTGGACTCAATGCCACTCTGCATGTGTTATCCTCATTGCATCAGTCTAATTTCCCATTCTATCTCATACAGGTAATCAGGATGTTCCTAACTCCTGTCTCATCCACCACCTCATTGAAGCTGGTTGGTCAGCCAGAGAAAGGGAGATCTGGAGCCTTCAGTAAATCCTGCAGCCGGTAAGATCACTCACAGTAAACAGCACAGGGTGGAGGTAGTAGACTTCTATTTTCAGACCTGGAGGACCGGACATAGATACAGAGCTGGCCAAGGAAAAGCAACATTCTAGGTTTCATTCCCACCATCTTGTGAGGGTCCTGCCTTCACCTCTGCTGTACTGGTCCTC
>NW_025185370.1:0-695 GCF_004010195.1 Chiloscyllium plagiosum | reverse complement strand
CTCGCCAACCTGGCATTCTCCATTGCCTTCCTATCTATGTAGCCTCCAGAGCCTAGAAGCCTTCTTATATCTGTAAATGTCTTCAGTCACGACAACCTTCCATATCTATGTTAGTATACACAATACTCTCCTAGATGAAACAGTCCCCTCTCTGTGCCTCTTCCTTTCTCCATCCCTATCCCTATCCCTATCTCTAGAATCTAATCCAGCTCCCTCTATCTCTGTAAATTCCTCCAATCCTCAAACCCCTTTGTCCCACTGACATTCCTGACCAGATGTAACTCTGTTTATCTCTAACATCCTCGAGCCCCTGTAGCCTCCCTATCTCTGTAACCTGTACCCATCTGTTCAACCCCCCACTACTGAGGAGTGACTCCCTGCAATCGCCATAAGGCAGATGGAATGATAGCGAACAGATATGATGGAACTGTCATTCCGGAGATGTAGTTCTGAATGACCATCACTGGGAGGTGAATACTGAAGGCTTGTTGGGACAGAGACATAGAGGCAGAGAGATGTACAGCATGGAAACCGACCCTTCGGTCCAACCCATCCATGCTGAGCAGATATCCCAACCCAATCTAGTCCCAATCGGCAGACTAGGCAAAAAGCCAACAAGTTGTGAAGGAAAGATGAGGTGAATGCATTAATGAGACAGTCATGTGGAGCTGAGAATAAGCAAGCAGCAGCAACCA
>NW_025185369.1:1931-2838 GCF_004010195.1 Chiloscyllium plagiosum | reverse complement strand
GTTTTCTCTCTCTCTCTCTCTCCCTCTCTCTCTCTCCTCAGTGCCTGAGGGGGCTGTTGATGACGACATGAAAGAGCGAGTTGTTTGGTTGTGGGGTGTGGTGGACTATAACCCCCCCCCACCCCACCCCACCTCCCCTCCCAAAACAAAAACTTGCAGCTAAAGCCATGGTGTTAATGAGGTATTTGGGAGCGAAGAGAATTGAGGGATATGATATCAACTGGGTGTGACTTTCGGGGACCTATATGGTATCGAGTTCGTCTCCATGAGAGAAGGAGAAAAACACGGTTGGAAAAATAACACCCTCTCTTTGTGTCTGGTCCTTTCAAGGAAAAGAAATTGCTTTTAAAACATAAAAGAGCGTCATTAAAAACTGAAATTACACCATTTTGTGAATTATGTTTCCACAGGCCCTAGTGAAATACTTTCCTGGCGCTATCAACTCCCCAGGAGGAATTAATGGAGGTCATTATACCTCAGCATTAAACATTCAGTCAGGTCAGGGCTGGTGTGTGTGTGTCCCATCGCAAATCAAGTGCCCCTTCGGTTTAGCAATGACTCAAATGATTCTCACATCACAAAACAAAGAGTTGGCAAACTGGGAAAGGGGAGCAGAAACTGCTGGAGAAACTCGACAGGTCTGGCAGCATCTCTGGAGATAGAGAGAGAGAGAGAGACTCTGGGGTTCGGAGACCTTCCTTCGAGGGGATGAAGACGGGACCGCGGAATGCCAAACACAAACAGATCAGCCGCAATGTTATCGAATGGCGCACGAGGATCGAGGGGCCGAATGGCCTACTCCTGTTCCTAATGTCGGAGGGTCAGCGCCGAGGGGAGCGGGCATTGTTGGAGGGAGGGGGTGTAGGGTGCTGGAGGGGGTGACAGAGATAGGGAGGGGGTGTAGGGG
>NW_025185369.1:0-710 GCF_004010195.1 Chiloscyllium plagiosum | reverse complement strand
AGGGGGTGACAGAGATAGGGAGGAGGGTGAGTCCTAGATTTGGAGGATCGGGTGAAACTGCAACACTCCGGGAGCAATGAGGAATGTGTCTGTCTGTCCTCGGCCGGGGATTGGCTGGTGCCCCGTGGGACTGGAATGTCTCCGCGGCCGCTGATTGGCCCGGGCATGTATCAATCTGGCAATGTATCCATTTTGTCAGTTGCAACTTGTGTCCCATTGAACCCGGAGCAGTTCCCAGTGTCTCGGACTGAAGACAACTCTCTGTCTGTCTCCCACACCCGTCCCAGTGCTGGCCCGATCCCTGAAGATCTATTGGGTCAGCAACACACACGGGGAGGCGAAGGAACGGCAGCAACATGAGTGTATCCCGAGTCCTCTCCCTTGCTGACATCCAGACTCATCCCGAGAGAACTGTGAGTAACTCAGCCTTCAAAAATCCATCCTAATTTCCAACATTTTCCTGCCTCCTTCAAGAACTCGATCAGAGAGCATCGAGTACAGGGTCATGTTTGCGGCTGGACAGGACTTCTCTGAGGCCACTTTTGGAACACTGCGTTCAGTTCTGGTCTCCCTGCTGGAGGAAGGACGTTGTTAAAATTGGAAGGGTTCAGAAAATATTTAGTTTGGATTGCTTACAGGCCCTTCGGCCCAACAAGTCCACACTGACCCATTCCCCTCCATTTACCCCTTCACCTAACTCTACGGGACAA
>NW_025185368.1:1703-2838 GCF_004010195.1 Chiloscyllium plagiosum | reverse complement strand
AAATTACTCATAGTGTTCACGGATGTGTAGGTTCGGGCAAATGTCGAGTGATACGGTGGGGGGATGGTCCTGATGGGGATAGTCTTCGGAGGGCTAGTATGGAGTTGTTGGGCCAAATCATTTGTTTCCACACTGCAGGGATTTTCTGAAGGTAGCCAGGAAGGAACTGAAGAATGGATTCGGACAGCTCGAAGGGGGCATGAAAAAGCTTTGTTGGGAAGGATTAAGGAAAACCATAAGGCATTCTTCACTTATGTGAGGCACAAGAGGATGGCCAGAGTGAGGGTAGGGGAGACAGGCCGCCTACTTGCGGACCGTTTCAGAGAACACCTCTGGGACACCCGCACCAACCAACCAACCCAAAAGCCCCGTGGCTGAACACTTTAACTCCCCCTCCCACTCCGCCAAGGACATGCAGGTCCTTGGCCTCCTCCATCGCCAGAACATGGCAACATGATGCCTGGAGGAAGAGCGACTCATCTTCCACATAGGAACCCTCCAGCCACAGGGGATGAATGCGGATTTCTCCAGCTTCCTCATTTCCCCTCCCCCACCTTTTCATAGTCCCAGCCCTCAGACTCAGCACCGCCTTCTTGACCTGCAATCTTCTTCCCGACCTCTCCGCCCCCACACCCTCTCCGGCCTATCACCCTCACCTTAACCTCCTTCAAACTTTCGCATTCCGAACGCCCCTCCCCCAAGTCCCTCTTCTCAACCTTTCATCTTAGCCTGCTTGGCACACCCTCCTCATTCCTGAAGAAGGGCGTATGCCCAAAACGTCGATTCTCCTTCTCCTTTGATGCTGCCTGACCTGTTGCGTTTTTCCAGCAATACATTTTTAAGCTCTGATCTCCAGCATCTGCAGTCCTCACTTTCTCCTAGAGTGAGGATAGGGCCGGTCAGGGATAGTGGAGCGAACTTGTGTCTGGAGTGGGAAAAGGTAGAGAAGTGCTTAATGCATACTGTGCCTCAGTATTCACTACTGAGAGGGACCTTATCACTTGTGAGCACAGCGTGAAATGTGAACATGTTGATGTTAAGAAGGAAGATGTGCTGAATATTTTGTAAAACATAAGGATAGATATCTCTGTTGGCCCAGACGGAATATGCCCAAAGTTACTGCATGAAATAAGTT
>NW_025185368.1:0-959 GCF_004010195.1 Chiloscyllium plagiosum | reverse complement strand
CTATCACATTTCCGACGCCCCTCCCCCAAGTCCCTCCTCCCTACCTTTTATCTTAGCCTGCTGGACAAACGTTCCTCATTCCTGAAGAAGGGCTTATGCCCGAAACGTCGATTCTCCTGTTCCCTGGATGCTGCCTGACCTGCTGCGCTTTTCCAGCAACACATTTCCAACTCTGATCTCCAGCATCTGCAAACCTCACTTTCTCCTTGGATAACCATAGTTTGATTCAAGATAGTCAGCTTGGATTTTTAAGGGTCAGGTCATACCTTACAAATCTGATTGAATGCTTTGAGAATGTGACAAAACACATTGATGCCTCATTCAGAAAGCACGGAGGCATGGGATACAGAGAAATCTGCCTGCGTGGATACAGAATTCCTGGCCCACAGAAGACATGAGGGTGATGATAGTTCTAAAGCATTCAGCCTGGCGCTCGGTGACCAGTGATGTACTGCAGGGAACGGTTCCGTGACCTCTGTGCTTTGTGATTTTTTATAAATGACTTGGATGTGGGTTAGTTAGTTTGCCATTGACACGAAGCTTGGTGGAGTGGTGGATAGTGTGGGGGGCTGTTGTAGTTTGCAACGGCACATTGACAGGATGCAGAGCTGGGCCGAGAAGATGGAGTTCAGTCTGGAAAAGTGGAAGGTCGAATTTGAATGCAGGGTTAAAGCAGGATTCTTGTCAATGTGGAGGAACAGAGGGACCCTGGCTTCCATTTCCGTAGAGCCCTTGAATTGCCACGCAAGTTGAGAGGTTTACTAAGAAGGAATATGTTGCGTTGGTTTTCTTTTGCTGGGGAATTGAGTTTTAAAGCAGCGAGGGTATACTGCAGCTCCACAGAGTGCTGGTTAGACCCCACTTGGAATATTGTGTTCAGGTCTGGTTTCCTCATTACAGGAAGGATGTGGAAGCTTTCGAGAGGGTACAGAGGGGATTTACCATGATGCTGTCTGGAC
>NW_025185367.1:2162-2838 GCF_004010195.1 Chiloscyllium plagiosum | reverse complement strand
CCCCCCCCCCCACTCCCCCATCCCAGAAACTCTGTTGACACCCTCATGTCACATTTAAAACTAGGATCGACAGATTCGTGATCAGTCAGGGGATCACGATCAGTTACCGGAAAAGGGCAGGAAAGTGCATGTGGGGAATGTCAGATCAA
This sequence comes from Chiloscyllium plagiosum, assembly GCF_004010195.1. Lineage (NCBI taxonomy): Eukaryota > Metazoa > Chordata > Chondrichthyes > Orectolobiformes > Hemiscylliidae > Chiloscyllium > Chiloscyllium plagiosum. The sequence continues at coordinate 2,689 of NW_025185367.1, read as the reverse complement.
CCACTATCCTATTGAATGGAGAAGCAGGCTCAAGGGGTTGAATGGCATTTTCCAATTCCTATTTCTTATAGTTCCCGAACCCTTACCTCTGATACAGGTTCTGGCTTCAGTATGTGCCATTACTGAGAGTGCTGATGTTCCCTTGTGTATTATAAACAACTTAGCAGCTGCTGAAACCTCTTGCTCCTCTGTTATCTCTAAACACAATATGCAAATGTGTTCAGGGGAGGCGATGGCCGACTCTATTGTCACCAGACTATTCATCCAGCTAATGTTCTGGGGACCTGGGTTCAAAACCTGCCACGGCAGGTGCTGGAATCTGAATTCAATATAAATCTGGAATTAAGAGTCGAATGATGAAATCGTTGTGGTTTGTTGTAAAAGCTTCTCTGGTTTCCTGCTGTCCTAACCTGGTCTGATCTACATGTGATTTCAGATCCACTGTCAGCTGGTTGAATATTCACTGTCCTTTCAGTCAATTCTTAAAGCTCACCTTTTTTAACTTTGGTGTTGCCAGAATGATTTAT
>NW_025185367.1:0-1061 GCF_004010195.1 Chiloscyllium plagiosum | reverse complement strand
ATACCCGACTCAATACGCCGGACAAGGTTCATACTGTCGACCCTATCTAACCCCCTAATCATCTTGTACACCTCAATCAAGTCACCCCTAAACCTTCTTTTCTCTAGTGATAACAGCCCCAAGTGCCTCAGTCTTTCCTCATACGATTTTCCTTCCATACCAGGCAACATCCTGGTAAACCTCCTCTGCACCCGTTCCAATGCCTCCACATCCTTCCTATAGTATGGCGACCAAAACTGCACACAATATTCCAGATGCGGCCGTACCAGAGTCTTATACAGAGGTTAGTTGGGCATGACTTTCCCATAGCAGTTTTTTTGGCTGCCCTTCATTAATCTATGTTTTTTTTTAGTTATGAGAAAATATTTTGTGGGATGTGATGATTGCGAGCACACCCAACATTTGCTCATTGTCCCTCATGGCCCTTGGACAGAGTAATTGTGACTACATGCTAGAAGGCAGTTGACAGACAACCACATGATAGGAGGTCTGGAGTCACAAGGTGTGTGTGTGTGTGTGTGTGTGTGTGCACGTGCATACATGCGTGCAGGGTTCATGAATTGTAGATTTCCTGCCCTGAAAAGGACAGTTTCAGGAGAAACACAACAGTTCTGGCAGCATCTATGAAGAGACAACAGTGTTACTGCTTTGAGTTCAGTGGTCCTTCAAAACTTGGTTCGATTCAAACATTAACTAGTTTCTCTCCACAGATGATGCCAGACCTGCTGCGTTTCCCCAGCAATTTTGCCTTTTGTTGCTGATCTCCAACATCTGCAATTCATTAGTTTCGTGAATAACGTTTTCCTGGTTGCGAGGACAGAGAGAAACTTTCACTTCCAGATCTCTTTATTAGTTGAACATAAATTCCACCAGCAGCCATGATGGGATTTCAATTTGTGTTCTCAGAAGACCTAGATCTGTAGGTTGCTCAACCATTATCACTAGATCCCAATCTTCCCTTCAATGACAATTTTCTCCTGACTCTTTTCCTTTATTCATTCATGGGATATCGCATTTTGTCTCCCACGATTGTTCTGGTAAACATCAACTTCACTTTCCCG
>NW_025185366.1:0-2837 GCF_004010195.1 Chiloscyllium plagiosum | reverse complement strand
ACATAACCAGGAGATTCAGATTCCCCTCAGTTTAGGGCACTGACTCCACGTTGGCTGCTTAAATATATATATGTAACCAGGAGATTTAGTATCTCCTCAGTTTAGAGCTCAGACTATGTGCTGGATGGATAAAAACATATATATGACCAGGAGATTTACAGTCTCCTCATTTCAAGGAACTGACTCTGTGCTGTCTGTTTAAATATATATAACCAGGAGTTTTAGAGTCTCCTTACTTTAGGGCACTGACTCTGTGCTGTCTGTTTAAATATATATAACCGTGAGTTTTAGAGTCTCCTCAGTTAAGGCAGTGACTCTGTGCTGACTGATTAATTATATATAACCAGGAGATTTAGAGTCTCCTCAGTTTAGGGCACTGACTGTGTTTTGGCTGGCTAAAATTTTTATAACCAGGAGATTTAGAGTCTCCTCAGTCTCACGCACTGACTCTGTGCTGGATGGTTTAATAAATACATATAACCAGGAGATTGAGAGTCTGTTCAGTTTAGAGCACTGACTCTGTGCTGGCTGGTTAAATGAATGTAATTAACCATGACATTTACAGTCTGCTCATTTTCCGGCACTGACTGTGGGCTAGCGGGTTAACTAAATATATATAACTAGGAGATTTGCATTCACCCCAGTTTAGGGCTCAGATTATGTGCTGGATGGATAAATACACATATATAATCAGGATATTTAGAGTCTCCTCAGTTTGGGGCACTTACTCTGGACTGACTGGGTAAATAAATATATAACCAGGAGATGTAGAGTCAGCTCATTTTAGGGTTCAGACGATGTGCTGGCTGGTTAAATAAATATACATAATCAGGGAATTTAGTATCTCCTCAGTTTAGGGCACTGACTCTGTGCTGGCTGGTTAAATAAATATATATATAACCAGGAGATTCAGAGTCTCCTCATTTTAAGGCACTGATTCTATGCTGGCTGATTAAATAAATATATATAACCAGGAAATTTAGCTTCTGCGCATTATACAACACTGACTCTGTGCTGGTTGGTTAAATAAATATATAAAACCAAGAGATATAGATTCTGCTCATTTAAGGGCTGTCCATTTAAATATATATAACCAGGAGATTAAGTTTCTCCTCAGTTTGGGGTACTGACTCTGTGTTGGATGGTTTAATAAATGTATATAACCAGGAGATGTAGAGTCTGCTCATTATAGGGCACTGACTTTGTGCTGGCTGGTGAAATAAACATATATAAACAGGAAATATAGAGTCTCCTCAGTTTAGGCCATTGTCTCTGTGCTGGCTCGTTAAATAAATATAACCAGGAGATTTAGAGTCTCCTTATTTTAAGGCATTGACCATGTGGTGGTTAGGTAAAATTTTTGTTACCAGGATATTTCGAGTCTCCTCAGTTTGGGGCACTGACTCAGTGCTGAGTGCTTGAACAAATATATATATAACTACGAGATTCAGAGTCCCCTCCGTTTAGGGCAGTGACTGTGCTGGCTGGTTAAATAAATATATGTAACCAGGACATTTAGAGCCTGATCATGAGAGGTAACACACTCTGTGCTGTCTGTTTAAATATGCATAACCAGGAGATTTAGGGTCTCCTCAGTTTAGGGCACTGACTCTGCGCTGTCTGGTTAAATAAATATATATAACCGGACATTTAGTGTCTGATAATTATAGGGCACTGAATCTGAGCTGTTATGGTTAAATAAATATATATACCCAGAAGATTTATGGTCTCCTCACTTTAGGGCACGACTCTGTGCTAGCTGATTAAATAAATATATTTAACCAGGACTTCTTGAGTCTGCTCATTATAGGCACTGACTCTGTGCTGGCTGGTTAAATACAAAGATATAACCAGGAGATTTAGAGTCTCCTCAGTTTAGGGCACTGACTATGTGCTGTCTGTTTAAATATATATAACCAGGATACTTAGAGTCTCCTCAGTTTAGGGCACTGACTCTGTGCTGTCTGTTTAAATCTATATAACCAGGATACTTAGAGTCTCCTCAGTTTAGGGCACTGACTCTGTGCTGTCTGTTTAAATATATATAACCAGGATACTAAGAGTCTCCTCAGTTTAGGGCATTGACTGTGTGGTGGCTTGTTAACATTATTATAACCAAGATAATTAGATTCTCCTCAGGTAAAGGGATTATCTCTGTGCTGTCAAGCAGGAGATTCAGTGTCTCCTCAGTGAAGGGCACCGACTCTGTGCTGTCTTTTTAAATATATATGAGCAGAAAGTTTAGAGTCTCCTCAGATTAGAGCACTGACTCTGTGCTGTCTTTTTAAATATATATTAGCAGAAAATTTAGAGTCTCTTCAGTATTGGGCACTGACTCTGTGTTGGCTGGTTAAATATACAGGAGATTGAGAGTCTCCTCAGTTTTTGGCACTGACTCTGTGCTGGCTGATTTAATAAATATATATAACCAGGACTTTTTGAATCTGCTCATCATAGGGCACTGACTCTGTGCTGGCTGGTTAAATACAAAGATATAACCAGGAGATTTAGAGTCTCCGAACTTACGGGCACTGACTCTGTGCTGTCTGGTTTAATAAATATAACCAGGAGATTTAGAGTCTCCTCAGTTTAGGGGACTGACGGTGTGGTGGCAGTTTAACATTATTATAAAAGGATAATTAGATTCTACTCAATTAAGTGAACTATCTCTCTGCTGTCTGTTTAAATATGTATATAACCTGGAGTTTTAGAGACTCCTCAGTGAAGGGCAGTGACTCTGTGCTGTCTGGTTAAATATATGTAAGCAGAAAATTTAGCGTGTCAGCAGTTTAGGGCACAGGCTGGTGTGTTAAATAAATATATATAACTAGGAGATT
>NW_025185365.1:0-2837 GCF_004010195.1 Chiloscyllium plagiosum | reverse complement strand
AGAGGGAATGCCACACTGTCAGTGGGAGCAGTACGGAGGGAGTGCCACACTGTCAGTGGAATCAGTACGGAGGGAGTGCCACACTGCCAGAGGATCAGTACAGAAGGAGTGGCACACTGTCAGTGGGATCAGTACGGAGGGAGTGCCACACTGCCAGAGGATCAGTACAGAGGGAGTGCAGGACTGTCAGTGGGATCAGTACGGAGGGAGTGCCACACTGCCAGAGGATCAGTACAGAAGGAGTGGCACACTGTCAGTGGGATCAGTATGGAGGGAATGCCACACAGTCAGTGGGAGCAGTATGGAGGGAGTGCCACACTGTCAGAGGGTCAGTAGGGAGGGAGTGCCACACTGTCAGAGGGTCAGTAGGGAGGGGGTGCCACACTGTCAGAGGATCAGTACAGAGGGAGTGGCACACTGTCAGTGGGAGCAGTACGGTGGGAGTGCCACACAGTCGGTGGGAGTGCTACACAGTCAGTGAGCAGTATGGAGGGAGTGCAGCACTGTCAGTGGGAGCAATACGGAGAGAGTGCCACACTGTCAGAGGGTCAGTACGGAGGGAGTGCCACACTGTCAGTGGGAGCAATACGGAGGGAGTGCAGCATTGTCAGTTGGAGCAGTATGGAGGGAGTGCAGCACTGTCAGTGGGAGCAATACGGAGGGAGTGCCACACTGTCAGTGGGAGCAATACGGAGGGAGTGTCACACTGTCAGAGGATCAGTACAGAGGGAATGCCACACTGTCAGTTGGATTAGTACAGAGGGAGTGCCACACTGTCAGTGGGAGCAGTACGGAGGGAGTGCCACACTGTCAGTGGGAGCAATACGGAGGGAGTGCAGCATTGTCAGTGGGAGCAGTACGGAGGGAGTGCAGCACTGTCAGTGGGAGCAATACGGAGGGAGTGCCACACTGTCAGTGGGAGCAATACGGAGGGAGTGTCACACTGTCAGAGGATCAGTACAGAGGGAAGGCCACACTGTCAGTGGGATTAGTACAGAGGGAGTGCCACACTGTCAGTGGGAGCAGTACAGAGGGAGTGTCACACTGTCAGTGGGAGCAGTACGGAGGGAGTGCCACACTGTCAGTGGGAGCAATATGGAGGGAGTGCTACATTGTCAGAGGGAGCAGTATGGAGGGAGTGCAGCACTGTCAGTGGGAGCAATACGGAGGGAGTGCCACACTGTCAGTGGGATCAGTATGGAGGGAGTGCCACACTGTCAGTGGAATCAGTACGGAGGGAGTGCCACACTGTTAGAGGGTCAGTACGGAGGGAGTGCCAGACTGTTAATGGGATCAGTACGGAGGGAGTGCCACACTGCCAGAGGATCAGTACAGAGGGAGTGCCACACTGTCAGTGGGATCAGTATGGAGGGAGTGCCACACAGTCAGTGGGAGCAGTATGGAGGGAGTGCCACACTGTCAGTGGGATCAGTACGAAGGGAGTGCCACACTGTCAGAGGGTCAGTAGGGAGGGATTACCACACTGTCAGAGGATCAGTACAGAGGGAGTGGCACACTGTCAGTGGGAGCAATACGGAGGGAGTGCCACACTGTCAGTGGGAGCAGTACGGAGAGAGTGCCACACTGTCAGTGGGAGCAGTACGGAGGGAGTGCAGCACTGTCGGAGCGTACGGAGGGAATGCAACATTGTCAGTGGGATCAGTACGGAGAGACTGCCACACTGTCAGTGGGAGCAGTACGGAAGGTCAGTAAGGAGGGAATGCCACACTGTCAATGGGAGCAGTACGGTGGGAGTGCCGCACTATCAGTGGGATCAGTACGGAGGGAGTGCCACACTGTCAATGGGAGCAGTACGGAGGGAGTGCAACACTGCCGGTGGGATGTACGGAGGGAATGCAGCATTGTCAGTGGGAGCAGAACGGAGGGAGTGCCACACTGTCAGTGGGAGCAATACAGAGGGAGTGCCACACTGTCAGTGGGAGCAATACGGAGGGAGTGCCACACTGTCAGAGGGTCAGTATGCAGGGAACGCCACACTGTCAGAGGATCAGTAAAGAGGGAGTGCCACACTGCCAGTGGGAGCAGTACGGAGGGAGTGCCACACTGCCAGTGGGAGCAGTACAGAGGGAATGCAGCACTGTCAGTGGGAGCAATACGGAGGGAGTGCCACACTGTCAGAGGGTCAGTATGCAGGGAGCGCCACACTGTCAGAGGATCAGTACAGAGGGTGTGCAGCATTGTCAGTGGGAGCAGTACGGAGGGAGTGCCACACTGTCAGTGGGGTCATTACGGATGGAGTGCCGCATTGCCAGAAGTGCCAACTCTTGAATGAAAGGCCAATTTGAGAAACGTTTTGCCCTTTCAGAGGAACGTAGAAGATCTCAATGCACTGAATTGAAGAAGGGGAAGGAATTTCTCCTCAGAGTACTGGCCAATACTTTGCCCTTAAACAATAGATTTACTGGATAATTTCTGCAGGTTTCTCTCGGGGAGGGAGTGCTGCATTGTCGAAGGGTCAGTATTGAGGAAGTCCCAGACTTTCGGATGGTCGGTACTGAGGGAGTGCTGCTCTGTTGGAGGGTAAGTAATGAGGAGTGCCACACTGTCAGAGGGTCAGTACTGAGGGAGTGCCGCACCACCAGAGGGTCAGTGCTGAGGAAGCGCTGCACTGTCGGAGGGCCAGTATTGAGGGAGTGCCGCACTATCGGAGGGTCAGTACTGAGGGAGACTGCACTATTGGAGGGTCAGTACTGAGGGATTTTTGCACCATTGGAGGTCAGTACTGAGGGAGTGCCACACTGTTGGAGTGTCAGTACTGAGGGAGTGCCGCACTGCCAGAAGTCGGGATCAGTGGTGCTGGAAGAGCACAGCAATTC
>NW_025185364.1:0-2837 GCF_004010195.1 Chiloscyllium plagiosum | reverse complement strand
CCTCTCTGTGTGGGATGAGGGAATACCTGGAGTGTTGTCCCTGTAGATTATGCCAGGGTTGGCTCAGTGGTTAGCACTGCTGTCTCCCAGCACCAGGGAGCTGGGTTCGATTCCAGCCTCCGGTAACTGTCTGGGTGGAGTTTGCACATTCTCCCTGTGTCTGCCTGGGTTGCCTCCCATAATCTAACCATGTGCAGGTTAGGGTTGACTGACCATCAGGAAGGTTATAGGAGTAGGGTTGGTCTGGGTGGGCTGCTCTTTGGAGGGGCAGTATGGACTTGATGGGCCAAATGGCCTGTTCCCACACTGTCGGGACTCTCTTTAAATGGAGGTTTCCAGCCAGTGGAACAGTCCAGTGCCTGACAATGAGCCTTCTCTGGCAGTGCCCCCTGTAGGCAGGTTCGGATCAAGCAGACGGTATAACTCCGGTCCTGAATATTCTCCTCAGCTGCGTCTGCTTTCAGGAGGAGCGCTTGGTTTGAGCGGGTCTTCACTTGTTCGAGTTTAGGAGGATGAGAAACGTAGGGAAGTCTGACGCGGGGGGGGGTGGATTGAGTAGACGCAGAGAGAAATAAGAACCAACTTGCTGGAGAAGCTCAGCAGGTCTGGCTGCGTCTGTGGAGAGAAATCAGAGCTAACGTGCTGGGGTTCGGTGACCCTTCCTGGGGAGCCCCTGTATTTTGGTTCCACAGTTCTGCTGGGTTTTATTTAGCAGATACAAGGGAGGATGTTATTCCCGTGGCTGGGAGAGATTAGATCCCAGGGGTGGGGGTGTGCGGATACGGGAGAGACCACTACAGACGGAGATGAGGAGGAACGGCTTCATCCTGACAGCACTGCGTGGCCTTGCTCTGTCGGCCGGCTGCTTGGTTTTTGGGGGGGGATGTCGAGTGAGACCCTGGACACAGGTTCAAACTCCTGCCCCAGGCTCGCGGAGGTGACCGTTACCACCCAGTCGAAGTGCTCACCCGTGTGGTTACCCGAGTGTCTGCTGTCTGTGAGGGCCGTCTCTAATACCAGGGTAGTGGCTTCACCTTGTCCCATTCTCCACCGCTCTCGGGCTACTGTGCAGGCCGGGGTCACTTTGACTAAATCGGGGGGGACGGATAACGTTCATGGAATTTCCAGGCATCAAGGGCAACGGAAATGTGAGGTTGAGGTGGAGGATCAGTCGGGCTGAGTGGCACAGCAGGTTTGAAGGGCTGAGTGGTCTCCTGCTGGGCCCAGTCTCGGCTGAGATGGACCACAGTTCCCGTGAGTCAGTCAGAATATCGGCACCGTCCAGCTAATGAGGACACCTGGTTTGTTTTCATCGATTCCCTGCAGGGTGGGGTCAGGCCAGTCGGCCCATCGAGTCCACACTGGCCCTCTGAAGAGCATGTCAACTGCTTTCCCCCCCCCCACCCCACCATAACCATGTGTTTCCCATGGCTAACCCACCCTCGCCTGCACATCCCTGGCCACTATGGACAATTTCCCGTGGCCAATCCGCTCTAACCTACACATCTCTGGACTGTGGGAGGAAACCGGAGCACCTGGAGGAAACCCAGGGGGAGAATGTGCAAACTCCACACAGCTGGTCCCTTTATTTTTACTGAAAAAGCTGCTCCTTTTCTCAAAGAGACCATGTCCTTGGTTGTTTTCAGAGGGGTCGTAAACCTACCCAGGATCTGAGGAGGCTAGTTTGGTCCAGAGATTAAAGGGTAGTGAGAGGCCTTTTCGTTTAGCTGTAAACAGATGAGACTTCAGGTTAAAGTGGTCATGTTTTAGAAGTGACCTGTATAAGGACAGGGGAGTGGTCAGCTCTTTTGCTGAGCAGGTCAGTCTCGAATGAGTTAGGTGGTCAGCTATGTGGGAACAGGCGCTCTCTCTCTCTCTCTCTCTCTCTGTTTCTGCCCCTCTAACTTCAACCGGTAAGCATCTGTTCCATTTTTTTAACTTTCTTTTAAGGGGTTTGGTCACAGGGACTGTAGTGTATATTCGGAGTCGAGTTTGCATACACTGAGTTCTGGAGGAGTTCCTGATCCTGTTCTTTGTGTAAGTTTGTGAAGAAGTTTCCGTCTGTTTTAAAACCTGGTAATCAACCTCGCTAACTTCCTCCGGGTAATCCTCACCGGACACTCACCCAAACAAATTGCAAAGTTACGGTCTGGGCTGCCTGTTTAGGAATGTTTTGAGTGGTCTGGCCTAATCCGGAACAAAACTCCACCCAGACAGTCACCCAGGGCTGGAATCGAGCCCAGGTTGCTAACCACTGAGCCGCTGTATATTCCGTGAATAAACCGAAGAATTAGTTTCAGAGTTCACCAGCGGGTCTGGCGAGGGAAGGACAAGGGATGTGTGTTACCTGCTCTTTTTCAGTGTAGTTTCCACACTCTGCCCTTTATATTTGCGATAATAGTCGATGAAGGAGAACGGTAAGGAGATATTGAGAGGGTTCAGCCGCTTGGGGGAAGCAGTCCGTTTCCGGGCTTCAAAAGAAATCATCAAGTCGACCCAGGCGGCCGGGCGCTTCACCTTAAAATGCTCAATGTAATCACGGCCGAAGATCTGGCCCAGCATCTTCTCAAAGGCGAGGTCCACTCCAACAGCTCCATAAGGTCCTCCTGTGGGAGAACAGGCTCACAGTGACTGGACTCTGTTAAAGAGACGGAGCCATGAGGTGTGGAGAGCTGCCCCACCTCACAGTCACAGCGTCACAGGTTATGTGGCAATGCAGAGACAATGACATCTGCTCCAGGCTGACCTATCACAGCAGGGCAGGGCAGGTCTCCCAGCACAGGCTGACCTATCACAGCACGGCAGGGCTCCCAGTACACACTGACCTATCACAGCAC
>NW_025185363.1:1515-2837 GCF_004010195.1 Chiloscyllium plagiosum | reverse complement strand
TCATGTCTCCTCCTGCCTCTTCAGAGCTCTCTCTCTTTAGGTCTTCCCTAGTTACCTTGTAACCCTCAAGTGCCCTAACTGAGCCTTCACATCTCATCCTAACATAAGCCGCCTTCATACTCTTGACCAGAGGTTCCACTTCCTTCGTAAACCACGGCTCCCGCACTCCACAGCTTCCTCCCGACCGGACAGGTACATACTTATCTCGGGCAGACAAGAGCTTTTCCTTGAATAAGCTCCACATTTCTAATGTGCCCATCCCCTGCAGTTTCCTTCCCCATCCTCCGCTTCCTAAATGTGGCTCTCAGCTGAGGCAGGGCTGACAGCAGAGAGGTTCGGTGCCAGCACATGGCTGCGAGTGTGGAGCGGAGGATCCTGAAGGACAACAGTTTCTGGTGCTTTTGAATCTGTAGTCTGTACTGGTTGTCCTGTTCAGTTCCAAACCCTGCTGGTTTAAATGTAGTCCGGAGTCGGTGTGGGATGAATTGGTTACGGAGGCAGGCACTGAGGAAGGAGATGTGGATGTGGTAGCGAGTCTGTTTCAGGACATGGTTGAAGAGCTTCAGGACAGAGGAGATGACCTGGGGCGGGGGGTGCGCCCCCTCCTGGCTCTCCTCAGTCCATTCGAGTTCCTCAGTCAGCCAGGAAGCCGTTGTTCCCTCCATCTTACATAAGCTGCTGCCCTCCCTTTTTGATGAGAAGATCCTCTGTACTCGCTATCAAAGGTTCCTTAAACTTACCCCTTCTTACCTGTCTCAGAGGAACAAATTTGTGCACCACTCTCAACAATTGCTCCTTAAACAGTCTCCACATGTCTGTTGTGCCCTTTCTGTAGAACAATTGCTCCCAGACTGTTCCCAACTCTTGTCTGATAGCGTCATAATTTCCTTGTCCCCAATTAAATATTTTCCCTCAGTAACTGCTCCTTTCCCTCTCCAAGGCTCTGGTAAATGTGAGGCAGTTGTGATCACTGTCACCAAAGTGTTCACCCACCGTGAGATCTGACACCTGTCCTGACTTGTTGCCGAGCACCAAATCCAAAATGGCCTCTCCCCTCATCGGTCTGTCTACGTACTGAGTAAGGAAACCCTCCTGAACACACCTGACAAAACAGCTCCATCCCAACCATCCGCACAAAGGAGGTCCCAGTCAATATTGGGGAAAGTTGAAATCACCCACAACAACAAAAACCCTGTTACATCTGCTTTTTTCCAGAATCTGCCAGCCTATGAGTTCTTCAATCTTCCGACTGCTTTTCGGGGGTGTGTAGAAAACCCCCAGTGAGGTGGCTGCTCCCTTGCTGTTCCTAACTCCCACCCATA
>NW_025185363.1:0-1372 GCF_004010195.1 Chiloscyllium plagiosum | reverse complement strand
GACATGTAGCTCTGGTTTCTCCTCCCTCCCTCCCACCTCCCAACCTAGTTTAAACCCTCCTGAACCACACCAGCAAATCTCCCACCCAGGACATTTGTGCCCCTGCAGTTCAGGTACAACCCATCCTTCATGTACAGGGTCCCACCTTCCCCAGAAGGGACCCCAATGGTGCAGGTATCTGAAGCCCATCCTCCCTCCTGCACCAGCCTCTCAGCCACGTGTTAAGCTGCACTCGCTGCCTGTTCCTCACCTCACTGTCTCGTGGCACCGGTACCAAACCTGAGATCACTACTCTACTCGTCCTGCTCTTCAGCTTCCAACCGAGCTCTCTGTGGTCACTTTTCAGATCCTCAATCCCTTTCCTGGCTATATTGTTGGTGCCAATATGTACCACGATTTCTGGCTGCTCACCCTCCCCCTTCAGAATCCTGTAAACCCAATCGGTGACATCCCGGACCCTGGCACCGGGGAGACAACATACCTTCTGGGAGTCTCGTTCCTGATCACCATCTCCTGTCAATCTGTCCAACTATTGAGTCCCCTCCCACTAGCGCTTTACTATTCTCCCCCCTTCCCTCCGAGCCTCAGTGCCAGAGACCTGACAACTCTGCCTTTCCCCGGGTCGGCCGTCCCCACCAGCAGTATCCAAAACGGGATACTTATTGCTGAGGGGATCCCTGCTCTGTCTGTTGGTTCCCTTTCCTCCCCCTGACTGTAACCCAGCTGTCCTTATCCTGGGTCTGAGGAGTGACTACCTCCCTGTACATCCTCTCCATTTCCACCTCAGCCTCCTGGATGCTCCACACATCATCCTGCTCCAGTTCCCTAACTCTGTTTTCGAGGAGCTGGAGTTGGGTGCACTTCCTGCAGATGTGGTCGGTAGAGACATGTCGAGTCTCTCACCTCAGGAAGAGGGGAAAAGGAAAAAAATGAGAGAACCTGAAAACCTAAAGTTACAGACTCTTAGTAAGGTTCGAGGAGGTGGGTGGGTGGGAGGTTACAGACTCTTAGTAAGGTTCGAGGAGGTGGGTGGGTGGGAGGGAGGCCCCACGGTGTTGAAGAGGTGTTGCTCCTCTTGGTAGCTGGGAGATTACAATAAGGAGGGACAAGGCCCTGGAGGAATTGGAAATGGAATGTTATCATCAAGGCTCCTCCAACATCACACCAAGGCTGTGTAGGTCCATGGGCACAGGAGGGTTGGGGATATGGTACTGGTTGTGTGGAGAGGGCAGAGGTTTTGAAGATCTCTGGCTTACAGAGGGGACAATACAGGAGTGCTGCTTCCCCCACCCCCACCCCCACCCCAGGAATTGTTGGGTTTGTTGAGGTGAGCAAGGGAATGAATGAGGGTTTTAGCAGCAGATGATTTTAC
>NW_025185362.1:1777-2837 GCF_004010195.1 Chiloscyllium plagiosum | reverse complement strand
ACAGACCAATGCCCTGGTTTGGTGTACACAGCCGTACATGATGGGAGGGTAACTGCTCCTGAGTTACAGATCGATGCCCTGGTTTCGTGTACACAGCCTGACATGCTGGGAGGGTAACTGCTCCTGGGTTACAGATCAATGCACTGGGGTGGGGTACACAGCCCTTCATGCTGGGAGGGTAACTGCTCCTGGGTTACAGATCAATGCACTGGTGTGGTGTGCACAGCCCTGCATGCTGGGAGTGTAACTGCTCCTGGGTTACAGATCAATGCCCTGGTTTGGTGTACACAGCCCTACCTGCTGGGAGGGTAACTGCTCCTGGGTTACAGATCAATGCCCTGGTTTGGGGTACACAGCCCTACATGCTGGGAGGGTAACTGCTCCTGTTTTATAGATCAATGCCAAGGTTTGCGGTAAACAGCCCTACATGCTGGGAGGGTAACTGATCCTGGGTTACAGATCAATGCACTGGTGTGGGGTACACAGCCCTATATGCTGGGAGGGTAACAGCTCCTGGGTTACAGATCAATGTCTGGTTTGGGGTACACAGCCCTACATGCTGGGAGGGTAACTGCTCCTGGTTTATAGATCAATGCCATGGTTTGCGGTACACAGCCCGACATGCTGGGAGAGTAACTGATCCTGGGTTACAGATCAATGCACTGGGGTGGTGTACACAGCCCTACGTGCTGGGAGGGTAACTGCTCCTCGGTTACAGATCAATGCCCTGGTTTGGGGCACATAGCCTACATGCTGGGAGGGTAACTGCTACTGTTTTATAGATCAATGCCAAGGTTTGCGGTAAACAGCCCTACCTGCTGGGAGGGTAACTGATCCTGGGTTACAGATCAATGCACTGGTGTGGGGTACACAGCCCTATATGCTGGGAGGGTAACAGCTCCTGGGTTACAGATCAATGTTCTGGTTTGGGGCACACAACCCTACATGCTGGGAGGGTAACTGCTCCTGGGTTATAGATCAATGCCATGGTTTGCGGTAAACAGACCTACATGCTGGGAGGGTAACTGATCCTGGGTTACAGATCAATGCACTGGGGTGG
>NW_025185362.1:0-1012 GCF_004010195.1 Chiloscyllium plagiosum | reverse complement strand
GGGTACACAGTCCTACATGCTGGGAGGGTAACTGCTCCTGGATTACAGATCAATGCTCTGGTTTTGTGTACACAGCCCTACATGCCGGGTGGGTAACTGGTCCTGGGTTATAGATCAATACCCTGGTTTGGTGCAAACAGCCCTTCATGCTGGGAGGGTAACTGCTCCCTGGGTTACAGATCAATTCCCTGGGGAGGGGTATTCAGCCCTACATGCTGGGCGGGTAACTGCTGCTGGGTTACAGATCAATTCACTGGTGTGGGTAAACAGTCCTACATGCTGGGAGGGTAAAGGTTACTGGGTTACAGATCGATTCCCTGGTTTGGTGTACACAGCCCTACATGCTGGGAGGGTAAGTGCTCCTGGTTTACAGATCAATGCCCTCGTTTGGGGTACAGAGCCCTACATGCTGGGAGGGTAACTGCTCCTGGGTTAGAGATCCATGCACTGGGGTGGGGTACACAGTCCTACATGCTGGGAGGGTAACTGCTCCTGCGTTACAGATCAATGCACTGGGGTGGTGTACACAGTCCTACATGTCGGGAGGGCAACTGCTCCTGGCTTACAAATCAATGCCCTAGATTGCAGTACACAGCCCTACATGCTGTGAGGGTAACTGCTCTTGGGTTACTGATCGATGCCCTGGTTTGGTGTACACAGCACTACATGCTGGGAGGGTAACTGCTCCTGGGTTACAGATCAATGCCCTGGTTTGGGGTACAGAGCACTACATGCTGGGAATGAAACTGCTCCTGGGTTACAGATCGATGCACTGGGGTGGGGTACACAGTCCTACATGCTGGGAGGGTAAAGGTTCCTGGGTTACAGATCGATTCCCTGGTTTGGTGTACACAGTCCTACATGCTAGGAGAGTAAATGCTCCTGGGTGACAGATGAATGCCCTCGTTTGGGGTACACAGCCTTACATGCTGGGAGGGTAACTGCTCCTGCGTTACAGATCAATGCACTGGGGTGGTGCACACAGTCCTACATGTCGGGAGGGCAACTGCTC
>NW_025185361.1:1663-2837 GCF_004010195.1 Chiloscyllium plagiosum | reverse complement strand
CAGGCCCCATTGTGACCTGAGTGGTGGAATCCTCCCAGGTGCATCAGAGGCTGAGGGGTGACCTCACAGAGGTTTATAAAATCAGGAGGGGCCTGGGTAGGATAAATAGACAAGGTCGTTTCCCTGGGGTGGGGGAGTCCAGAATGAGAGGGCATAGGTTTAAGATGAGAGGGGAAGAATTTAAAATGGATCAGAGGGGCAATTTTTTTTCCCACCGAGGTTGGTGTGTGTATGGAATCTTCTGTCGGGAAGTGGAGGATGTTGGTACAATTATACGATTTGACATCTGGATGGGTATATGAATAGGAAGGGTGTATGTGCCAAGTGTTGGCAAATGGGACTTAGAGTAGGTTGGGATATCTGGTCAGCATGGACCAGTTTAACCAAAGGATGTATTTTCATGCTGTACATCTCTACAGCTCTGCCCTGTGATGAGCTTCATCATTCACAGTGAATGAGGCAGTATCACAGAGCACAGGGGCTGAGGGCTATTCAGCCCATTGGGGCTGTACTCTCTCCCTCTGGAGATAGTGCCAGTCAGTTCCAACTCACCTCCCATTTGGACATAGCCTTCCAAATCCTTCCTTAAAAAGTTAAATTTCAAATTTGTTTTGACAATAGCTACTGAATCTGCATTTAACTGTCTTTCAAACTGTTCCAGATGCTCAGAACCTAGTGAGTAAAATAATCTTCACATTTTTTACCTGCATTATTTGCCAATTACCTGAAAGTAGTTACTAAAAATTGTGACGTTAAAAATTTCTCACTCTGTCTCTCTATGAATGAAATATCCTGGAAACAAATCAACTCCTGGTCGAAATCACTGCTTAACCTTCCCAGCTCCAAGGAGAATTGTCTGACCTTCTGCTAACTCTCCATAAAAGAGAAACCCATCTTAATTTTAATTTATTAGTGCCATAGAGATGTACAGCACAGGAACAGACCCTTCTGTCCAACTTGTCCATGCCGACCAGATATCCTAAATTAATCTCGTCCCATATGCCAGCACTTGGTCCATAACCTTCTAAACCTTTCCCAATCACATATCCAATGAGATGCATTTTAAATGTTGTAACTATACCAGCCTCCACACTTTCTCTGGCAGCTTCTTCCATACACGTATCACGTTCAGCTTGAAACTTTGCCCCTAATATCCCTTTTCAATCTTTTCCCT
>NW_025185361.1:0-1519 GCF_004010195.1 Chiloscyllium plagiosum | reverse complement strand
ATGTCCTGTACAGCCGCAAAATGACGTCACAACTCCTGTACTCAATGCACTGACCGATAAAGGCAAGAATACTAAACACCTTCTTCACTACCCTGCCTATCTATGATTCCACTTTCAAGGAACGATGAACCTGCACTCCAAGATCTCTTAGTTCAGCAACACTGCCCAGGACCTTCCCATTAAGTGTTGAAGTCCGGCCCTGATTTGCTTTTCCAAAATGCAGAACCTCACATTTATCAAAATTAAACTTCATCTGCCACTCCTCAGCCCATTTGATCGGAGTCTCATTGTACTCTGAGGTAACTTTACTGTCCACTGCACCTCAAATTTTGGTGTCTACTGTAAACTTACTAACCATAGCTCCTATATTCACATGGAAATCATTGATATAAATGACAAAAAGCAGTGGACTCAGCACCCAGCCTGACAGCATTTTGTTCACCACAGGCTTCCAGTCCTAAAAGCACCCTCCACCAAGACACTGACTGCTCAGCAAGGTTAGAGCTCATGGCATACAGGGAGAACTAACCAATTGGGATCCAGAACTCGCTCAAAGGCAGAAGACAGAGTGTGGTGGTGGAAGGTTGATTTTCAGACTGGAGGCCTGTGACCAGTGGAGTGCCACAAGGGTCGGTGCTGGATCCACTACTTTTCGTCATTTATATGAATGACTTGGATGTGAACATAGCAGGCATAGTTAGTGAGATGACACCAAAGTTGGAGGTGTAGTGGACAGTGAAAACAATTACCTCAGAGTACAACGGGATCTTGATCAGATGAGTGAATGGGCTGAGGAGTGGCATTTGGGGAAATCAAATCTTAGCAGGACTTATACACTTAATGGTAAGGTCCTGAAGAGTGTTACTGAACAAAGAGACCTTGGAGTGCGGGTTCATAGCTCCTTGAAAGTGTAGCCACAGGTAGATAGGATAGTGAAGGCGGCATATAGTTAGAACATTAAGTACAGGAGTTGGGAGTCATGTTGTGGCTGTACAGGGCATTGGTGAGGCCACTATTGGAATATTGCGTACAAATCTGGTCTCCTTCCTATCGGAAGGATGTTGTGAAACTTGAAAGGGTTCAGAAAAGATTTACAAGAAAGTTACCAGGATTGGAGGATTTGAGCTCAGCTGGGGGTTGAATAGATTTTGAATAAACTGGGGCTATTTTCCCTGGAGCGTTGGAAGCTGAGAGGTGAGCTTATAGAGGTATATAAAATCATGAGGGGCATGGATAGGATAAATAGACAAAGTCTCTTCCCTGGGGTGGTGGATCCCAGCACTAGAGGGCATAGGTTTAGGGTGAGAGGGGAAAGACTTTAAAGAGACTTGTGGGGCAACGTTTTCACAGAGGGTGGTACGTGTATGGAATGAGCTGCCAGAGGAAGTGGTGGAGGTTGGACGAATGCAACATTTATAAGGCATCTTGATAGGTATATGAATAGGAAGGATATGGGCCGGGTGCAGGCAGGTGGGACTACATTGCATTGGGATATCTGGTCAGCATGTACTGGTTGGAC
>NW_025185360.1:0-2837 GCF_004010195.1 Chiloscyllium plagiosum | reverse complement strand
TGTCTGGGGGGACACTATCCAACTATTGATAAATAATGCTGACAGAGAGTGTATTCTTAGCAAAAAGAACCCACTTCTCTGTATCGGATCTGTTAAAGTTTTGTTAAAGTTTTTTTTAAATCAAATCCCTAATCTGGAAAAAAAAAACAGAAGAAGTTTCTACTAGGTAGTCCATACTTACGAGTTATTTGACCAAATGATATCATTATTTCTCCCTCAAGTAACACGTAGTGGCTCAGTGGTTTGCACTGCTGACTCACAGCACCAGGGTCACGGGTTTGGTTCCAGCCTTGGGTGACTGGCTGTGTGGAGTTAGTATATTCTCAACTGTATTTTTCCTCCCACAGTCACAAAGATGTGCAGGTTAGATGAATTGGTCATTGCTAACTCGCTCATAATGTTCCAGGATAGGTAAGTCGGGGCATTAGGGTAGATATAGGATGGTAGGGGAATGGGTCTGGGTGGGTTACTGTTCAGAGGGTCGAAATGGATTTGCTGGGCCCAAGGACCTGTTTCCACACTGTAGGGATTCTACTCATTCTAACTCAACCAAGCAACGTACCCCCCTCGCTACCCACAGTTTAAATCAGGAATCCATCATTCTTGTTTGACGACCCGGTATACCAATTATAGGGGTAAGAAACATGGTTTTGGCTGTATTGCCTTCGATCTGACGCATTGTCCTTTACGTTTTAACAGGATTGATCATCATTAGTTTATGACAATATTCCATAAACGTTGCCATTTTATATAAGAACAACAGACTAATAAGAGTTCACTTTGTCTGAGAGGGCTCAATGTCTAGCCATATTGAAGCCGAGACCTCAGCGGCTCAGGCACTCACATACGATGCAAAAAACTTAATTGATTGCTTTTAATCGGGGAGATCAACTCCTCACAATCTGTGGAGCATTTGCAATTTTGTTAGCTTGATAAACAATCGCTTATGGTGCCAAATAAAAGAGCTAAACAAGCCATTTTTTCCCGAAAAATTATCTTAGATGAGATTACTTACACTGTGGAAACACACCCTTCAGTCAAACAAGTCCACATCAACCCGCCAAAGCGTAACACAACCAGACCCATTCCCCTACATTTATCCTTTCACCTAACACAACGGGCAATTTAGCATGGCCCATTCACCTAACCTGCACATTTTTGGACTGTGGGAGAAAACCGGAGCACGGAGAATGTGCAAACTCGACGCAGTCAGTCGCCTGAGGTGGGCAGTGAACCCGGATTACTGGCGCTGTGAGGCAGCAGTACCAACCACTGTGCCACCGTGCCGCCCACACGCCTTACCTGTCTGGAAAACATCAAAGAAAGCATTCACACGGGGTGTAGGAAATGAGGAAGGACATTCATTTTAATAACAGCTATCCATTCTGGCCAGGATATTGGAAATGCCTCCCATCTTTGAAGGTCTTGTTTAATTTTGTCAAACAAATGGACACAGTTCACGTTAAATAAATGATCAAAGACAGATGCAATTAATATACTGAAATAGGGAAACCACCCCCATGACCACTTAAAAGGAAACCAGGATTTGCCCTCAGTATCAGGTATTTTCCTAAGACCTCCCATAGGCATGGCCAGTGAGAACCGCAGCCAGAGGATCACGGTAAATGACCCTCACCCACTTGATAAATACTTTGCGTAGACCAAACCGTTCTGATGTATAGAAGAGATCCGGCCACTCAACCCAATCAAATGCCTTCTCTCATCTAAAGACATCAATAATCCCTGGGCAGATAGTTGTTGACACTCTTGGATCATATTGAGTAAATCTTTAACGTTGTAGGAAGATCTGCGGCCCTTTATAAAGCCTGTTTGGTCCTCTTTGGCAACGGAAGGCAGCAAAGTTTCCAAACTTAATGCACGGGTTTCAGACGGGATTTTGAAACCAACATTTAAAAGTGAGATTGGAGGGTAAGAAGCATAATCCTCCAGGGTCTTCCTTTCTTAAGCATCAGAGAGTTGTAAGCCTCTCTTAACGATGGAGGGAGGTGTTCGTGACTGTACGAGTGACGGAACGTGTTAAGTATCAGCCCTGACAATAGGTTTATAACTTATTTATAAAATTCACTCGGAAATCCATCAGGAACGTGCGCCTTTACATTCTGAAGCTGCTTCGCACCCTCCTGCGCTGACAATGGTGAATGAAGGCACACCACTTCTTCAGGGGTTACTCCTGGAAGACCCAAGTTCTTGAAAGCTGACTCCATCTTAATCCATCTATTCTCAAAATGTTCAGTCTGAAATAATTCAGAGAAAAAGCTCGGACAGGCTGCATTCATCTTTATGGAATCGGAGGGAAGGATTCTAGTACCTTCCATAATTGAGATAATGGCTTGAGAGGGGCTCTCGTTTTCCTGGAAAGTTAGGCTAAATACTTGCCTGGCTTATCACGATGTTCAAACAACCTCACAAAACTTTCCAAAACTAAACACACAAAAAAAAGAACGAAACAAAATCCAACGTGCCAATGACACTCCATAGGGAATTTACCCCACGCCCGCCCAGTGGGGACGGTTCCATATCACAAAACTTTATCTTCTACCCGCTACCAATCTGACATCCAGGGCAATTAACAACAAAAATCGGGCTTCAACTGCTCTTTGGTCGGTATTTAATCATCACAAGTACCTTTGTAACCCGCTCCAGCTTGAGCCGCACCCCAGACACAAGCAAGGAAAGAGAAAAAGTGTAGTAATACTAATGAAGAAGTTAAAAGTGAACACTCTACCCATCCCCGACTACAGTTTAACACAGAAAATTCCAAGAAAATTTCTTTAAGAGAGAACCATGATTATCTAAACATCCATCTTACTTAAAAA
>NW_025185359.1:1980-2837 GCF_004010195.1 Chiloscyllium plagiosum | reverse complement strand
ATGATCTCCCGATGCTGTCTCAGTGCAACATAACTTAAAGTAGATGTGGTGATTGAGCATGGGGTGTGTCTATCCTGTGCTCCCTATCCAGTACTGTATCTATGTCATGTCTTGATGGCCAATGTTTGGAGCCCTCTCATTGCTCCCTGCTCTGTGCACTATGAGTGATCTTACCTCACTGCAGGATTTATTGAAGGTTCCAGATCTCCCTTCCCTTTGTCTCTCTGGCTGACCAACCATCTTCAATGGGGTGATGGATGAGACACACAACAGTTGGGAAGTCTATTGAGTCAGCAACTTCCTGAGTACCTACAGGAGATACAGAAATAGACAGAATGGGAAATTAGACTGATGCAGTGAGGGTTACACAAGGAGAATGGAAATGAGCCCCACAGATATCTGGAAAATCCCAAACTCCATCCCTGGCCTGTGCTGTTGCGTCTCTCTGGAGTGGAGAATTCTGTTAGCTCAGGATCTGGAGTAGCTGCAAGAGCGAGAGACACAGACAGAGGCAGCAATTAGACCCACACAGTGAGGGATACCACATGGAGAGAGACTGATTGATATCACCAGAGTGTTGGAAGCCTTCAGGATCACACAGTCATGTTGGAAGAATGGGTTTAGCTTCATGTATCAGTGCTCAGGGATGAGCAACCAGTGAGCAGATGAAGTGATGGCCGAGTAACATTATTGTTAGGGCATTTGTCCAAAACCTCAGCTAATGTTCAGGGGAGGCAAGTTTGATTCCCATCATAAGATATGGTGTAATTTAAAATCAATAATTTTAAAAATAGCAATTAACAATCCATAAACAAATATGAAACCATTGCTGATGTACAAAAATCACAATCCCTTAG
>NW_025185359.1:0-406 GCF_004010195.1 Chiloscyllium plagiosum | reverse complement strand
AGGTTAGAATATTTGATGTCCTTCCCTAAAGGAGGTTAGTGAACTAGATGAGTTCTTCCTACTGATCAACAATGTTTTAATGGTGGCCCCACCAATGTCTTTTACAGCCACAACATGACATCCCAACTCTTACTCTCACTGCTCTACCCAATGAAGGTAACCATCCCAAACGCCTGCTTCACCAGCCTGTCTACCTGTGACACCACATTCAAAGAACTGTGTACCTGGGTCACTGACTGACAAGACTACCCAGTGCCCGAACATTAACTGTATAAGTCCAACCCTGGTTTGTTTCACCAAAATGGAACACTTCACATTCATCTAATTAAACTCCATCTGCTATTCTTCAGCCCACTATCCCAGCAGGACTGTTTATCCTGTTGTATCACAGATAACCTTCTTCACT
>NW_025185358.1:0-2837 GCF_004010195.1 Chiloscyllium plagiosum | reverse complement strand
ACCCCCAAAGGCAGATCCCCCTTGAACTGCCTTTCTGCAGCCGTTATATCATTTCTAATTTGCAACGCCAACCCCCCGTCCTTTTTTATCACCCTCCCTAATTTTACTAAAACATCTGTAACCAGGAACCTCCAACAACTATTCCTATCCCTCTTCTATCCACGTTTCCGTGATGGCCACAACATCGTCGTCCCAAGTACCGTTCCACGCCTTACGTTCACTCACCTTATTTCTGATACTCCTTGCGTTGAAGGAGACACACTTGAGCCCATCTCTGTGGCAAGTATTCCCTGCCAGTGCTACCTTCTCCACAGTCTCTGTACATTCTTGGACATCCTGAAAAACAGCTAATCGACTTGCTGGACTACAAGTCCGGATCCCAACCCCCTGCCAAATGAGTTTAAACCCCCCCGAAGAGGGCTAGCAAACCTACCCCCCAGGATATTGGTGCCCTTCTGGTTCAGGTGCAACCCGTCCTGCTTGTACAGGTCCCACCTTCTCCAGAATGCAGTCCAATTGTCCAAATACCTGAATCCCTCCCTCCTGCACCATCCTTGCAGCCATGTGTTCAACTGCACTCTCTCCCTATTCCTTGCCTCACTGTCACGTGGCACCGGCAACAACCCAGAGATGACGACTCTGTCCTTCCTAGCTTTTAGCTTCCAGCCTAACTCCCTGAGCTCCTGAATGACCTCCCCAACCCTCTTCCTACCTATGTCGTTGGTGCCAATGTGCACCACGACTTCTGGCTGCACACCCTCCCCCTTAAGGATTCTGAAGACACGGTCCGAGACATCTCGGACCTTGGCACCCGGGAGGCAACAAACCGTCCGAGAGTCTTGCCCATGTCCACAGAACCGCCTGTCTGTCTCTCTAACGATAGAGTCTCCTATAACTAGCGCTATTCACACTCCCCCTTTCCCTTCTGGGCCTCAGAGCCGGACGTCATGCTAGAGACCCGGTCACTGCAGCTTACCCCGGCTAGGCCGTCCCCCCAACAGTATCCAAAGCGGTATACTTATTGTTGAGGGGAACGACCACAGGGGATCCCTGCACTGCCTGCTTCCTCCTTTTCCCAACTCTAACTGTTACCCAACTACCTCTGTTCTTTGGCGTAACTATGTCCCTGTAGCTTCGATCTATCACCCTCTCAGCCTCTCGAATAATCCTCAGTTCATCCAACTCCAGTTCCCTAATGCGTTCTGTGAGGAGCTGGAGCTGGCTGCACTTCCTGCAGGTGAAGTCGGCAGGAGCATCGGTGGTCACCCCTACCTCAAACATCATACAGGAGGAACATTCCACTGCCTGCGCTGCCATAACTCTACACGTAGTCTCCAAAGCAAGAACACTAAGTAGCTTACCTGTTCACCGGATCTAGAATCCTCAATCTAGAATCGCCAACCAATGTGAATAGTTTGTCTGTCCCTTTTAATGTCTTTGGGACTTTGCTCAGATCAGCCCCAAACTTTATAAATTTTAGCGAAAATAGGCCTCATGTATAAATCAAAAACAGAATTTTCTCAGCAGTACTGACAGAATATGTGGGAGAGAAAGCAGAATTAACATTTCAGGTCTACTCCTTCAGAACTAACTTAAACGATCTCTCCTCCTACCTTCAAACTGTATAAAACCGGAACAGATGGCAGAACACAGAGATCAGAAAACGCTGCAGCTCCAGTGAAGTTGGGAGTCTCTGTCAGAGAGGCATTGTACTGAAATTTCAGCTCAGTGAATTATTATCACTGTTCCGTTTTTGGGGTAAGGCTTACCAGTCAGTGACCTGGAGATATTGTTCGAAAGGTAAATCCAGAGAACAGATCAGCAGCAGATTAAAACAAGTTCAATTGTCATAATGCCATACCAGGGATGCCAGTAAAGGCAAGGATGGTAAAGAACGCCTTTTGCACCTGATTATTTGGAAGATGCATTTTTCCCGGTGAGGTCATCTGTCCTTCAGTCAGCTGACAAGCTTTTTGTTTGAAACTGAGTTGATGCATTCCTGAGACCTTTCCTTATACTATGTGGAAACTCCTTAGGGAGATCGAGATTACAGCATTGCTGAGCTTTGGGTTTTTTTTAAGAGCCGTCCGCTTTAAACAAGAACATTGCACTTACTGATTGAAATGTAATTCTCCTTACACACCGATGTGTGTCCATTGTTGCCGAGGTCAACAATTATTCCCCATCCCCCATTTCCCAGGACCAAGTGAGCATAATTATATTGCATTTCCTGAGGGAAGGGGGCTTAGTGAGCAAGATATGCTTTCACCTTTGGATACATCACTGACCCCCCTCATATTGTCACTCTCTATCCTTCTCAAGGGGCAACTAAGGATGGGCAATAAATGCTGACTAGCTAATGATGCCCACGTCCCGTAAATGAATAGGAATAAAGTGATAACCATGGGAGTTTGATCCAACTTATACCCCTTGTGTGTGTGTCCAGGCATTATTCATTGTGAGCATGAAGATCTACGACCTCTCAAGAGGGCCCTCTTGGTTCGAGATTGGTCAAAACAATCAACAAATGTGGTCTATTCAAAAAGCAAGCGTCACTAGTTTATTGAATTAAGGTACCTTGATGCAATTCTATCCAGCAACACAGAGATTGAAGCTTCTGTGTTCTGTAGTGAAGTTGCGCAATTACATTTGAAATTACACATTATTTATATTTTTTAGTAATAGTATAAGAAATACCAATTACATATAATAAGGGGAATGAAGGGCAGCCAATGATGTTTCCAATAAGGGGAATGAAGGGCAGCCAATGATGTTTCCTCATCATGATTTAAGCAAAGAAGAAGCAGTCGCAGGTAGATAGGATAGTGAAGAAGGCG
>NW_025185357.1:1722-2837 GCF_004010195.1 Chiloscyllium plagiosum | reverse complement strand
TTTCAGTCCAGTGTTTCAGTGATGGAGCAGACTATCTCCATGGAAACAGACTGAGGGTAGCGCTGGTTTTTCCATCCTAATCCCACAGGGGGAGTACAGAGACACATTACAATGTTTCTCACAACTGACTGTGTCCATCACTTCTATTTGTAAACAATAAAAGTGTTGATTAAAGCGTGCCGAGCTGCAGAGTGACCGATGTTGTTGTGTGTCTTTGTGTTGGAGAAGCTGAGCTGGAGAGAGATAGACTCAGCCCCAAGTCCTGGTCCTCACGGAAGGGGAGGATACCGTGCCCTGAGCTCAGGAGCTGGGTTTAACACCCTCTGTCCCCCCACTGCAGCCAGGCCTCCCCATTTCCTCTCACCTACTCTTTCTCATCACTTCTCTCCCCCTCTCTCTTTCTGCATACTAACTGATTCTCACAACATCTCCCTTTCACTCCCCCTCTCTCACACACACACCCAACCCCTGTTTCTCCACCTGCCTTCACTCTTCCTTCTCCCCTAACCCTGACTCTGCGATCTCTGTCTCCCTCCCGCAATTCCGTCTTTACCCCATTTTCTCTTCCTCCTACCTCCCACATCTCTCTATTCTCTCACCCCCACCCCCCACAAGCAGCCACATCACCACCCCTCTCTCAGTCTCTGGGTCAGAGGGAGAGGAAAGGATCAGAGAGAGACAGAGGTTGTCAGAGAGAGAGGCAGGGAGGGAGGTAGAGGAGAGAGAGAGATTCAGTCAAAGAGAAACGGAGGGAGGTGGGGGGAGTGAGAGAGAGATACCGAGGGAGACGGCACGAGAGTGAGAAAAGATGGAGAGAGAGAAGGAGCGGGGAGAGAGAGAGAGGGGAACAAGGAAGAGATAAGGTAAGGGAGGGAGAGAGATAATGCCAGACAGAGACGAGAGACAGAGTGAGACTGAGAGAGGTGCGAGCGAGGGGGCGAGAGAGAATGGGGCAAGTCTTAGAGAGAAAGAGGAACAAGGAGAGAGAAGGGGGTCGAGAGAGATGGGGAGGCGAGAGAGAGAGAGAAGAGGAGAGAGGGAAGAGAGAGAGAGAATGAGAGGGTGAGAGAGTGAGGGGGCGAGAGAGAGAGACAGGGGTGAAAGATAAGGGGAGT
>NW_025185357.1:0-1622 GCF_004010195.1 Chiloscyllium plagiosum | reverse complement strand
CAGTAGAGAGAGGGGCGAGAGAGCGGGGTGCGAGAGAGAGCGACGAGAGAGAGGGGGCGAGAGCGCGAGGGGCGAGAGAGAGGGGCGAGAGAGAGAGAGAAGAGGCATGAGAGATTGATGGAAAATGAGAGGGGAGGGAGCAAAAGTGACAGAAGGAGCAAGGAGAGAGAAACAGGGTTCGAGAGAGCGAGCGAGGCAAAAGAGAGATGGAGAGGATGAGAGAGAGGGGTCGAAAGAGACGGGACGAGGGAGAGAGAAAAGGGATGAGAGAGAGATCGAGGGCAAGAAAGAGAGCGTGGGCAAGAAAGAAAGTATGTGATGGGCAGCGAGAGAGAGACAACTGGTGAGAGAGACGAGACAGAGAGGAAGGCCAAGATGGAGAGAGGGTTCTGTGAGAGGGGGTTTGACAGAGAGGGGGCGGGAGAGAGAGGAGCGAGGGAGAGAGAAAAGGAATGAGAAAGAGAGAGCGAGGCAAAGGAAGAGAGATTGTGATGGGCAGCGAGAGAGAGACAAATGGTGAGAGAGACGAGAGACAGAGAGGAAGGCCAAGAAGGAGAGAGGGTTCTGTGAGAGGGGGTTTGACAGAGAGGGGGCGGGAGAAAGAGAGGGTGACAGCGAGAGCGCAGGGGCAAGAGAGGGCGAGACAGAAAGAGAGAGAGACAGAGTGAGAGGGAGGGAGAAAAGAAACGAGAGAGAGAATAAGGGGACAGAAGAGAGTCGCCGAGGAGAGAGAATAAGGGAACAGAAGACAGTTGCCGAGAGCAAATAGAGAGAGAGATGGTGGGGGGGGGGGGGGCGCGTGTGTGAAAGAGAGAGAGAGACAAGGAGAGAGAGGCAGAGCGAGTGAGAGAGAGATGGATAGATGGTGAGAGAGAGAGGAAAGAGAGGAAGGGTGAGAAGGAGAGAATGGTGCGTGAGAGGGTTGTCGAATGACAGCGAGAGAGAGAGAGAGGACAAAGGGGGTGGCGGGAGAGAGAGAGGATGAGAGCGAGGGAGTGAAAGAGTGGGGCGAGAGAGACGGGGTGAGAGAGAGGGAGAGAGAGAGGATGAGAGCGAGGGAGTGAAAGAGTGGGGCGAGAGAGACGGGGTGTGAGAGAGAGAGATAGCGAGAGAGACAGGCGAGGAGAGAGAGAGAGACCGCAGGCGAGTAGGGGAGAGGGAGAGAGACAGAGGACGAGCATGGGGTGGAGAGAGAGAGAGAGACAGAGCGAGAGAAAGAGAGGAGCTGAGCAAAAGAGAGAGGGAGGAGAGAGGGATGGGGTCCAGAGAGGGAACGAGAGAGGTTCAAGACAAGGGTGGAGATGGAGGCAATAGAGAGAGACGGGGGCGAGAACGAGAGAGAGGGGAGAGAAAGGGAGATGAGGCGACAGTGATTCGAGACAGAGTGAGCAAGTGGGGGATGGGTCCAGAGAGAGAGAGACATACACATATAGATGGTGGGGAGAGTGCGACAGAGCGAGAGTGGGTGAGTGAGAAAGAATGTGGAGCAAGAGCAAAGGAGCAGGGAGAGAGGGGGCGAGATAGAGAGAGGAGGGTGAGAGAAAGAGAGAGGGGTGAGAGAGAGGTAAAGGGGCGAGAGAGAGAAAGCGGCGAGAGAGAGAAAAAGTGAGAAAGGGAGAGAG
>NW_025185356.1:1864-2837 GCF_004010195.1 Chiloscyllium plagiosum | reverse complement strand
GGGACAGTCCGTGTGTGCGCGCACGATAGGCGAGGTTGAATGCGAAACTCATTGTTTGAGAAGGGACGCACAGGGAGGAAATTATTTTAAATAAGAACAACTAGCAGGCTTTTTGTTAATCGACAGAGAGAGAACGAGAGAAGTTTTATGGACAGATGAGATAAAGTGTTTGAGAATGTCAAAATAAAGGCAGTGCCAGACACAATAGCAATATACATCGGCAATACACATGAATGACAGATGGATGGGAGTTTGGTGTGAGGTCGAATCAGATTTGCTTCAGCGGGATTGAAGCCGGAAGCGTCAGCAGCAGATTATTGGCTTCATTAAGACTGTAGTTCGTAGCTCAAGGTTCAAACAGCAGATGGACTAAACCAGTGAGATATATTCTGGAGTGGTGAGTATTTCAAGTTAGAAATGGTCAGGGTATGGTGTCAGGAAACAGCTCATGGTCAAAGGGATCACCACAGTTGTGACTTGTCTGCTTCAGCCGCAGATATTGTTCAGGCATGAGATGGAAACAGTGGAAGGAAGTGGAGTTTGTAACCAGAACAGTAGAGAGGTACCTACATGCTGTTAATATTTAATTAACAAAGGCAATGGTACAATAAATTGTAGATCTCCGCTGAAACTGAGTAGGTCAGCATTGAGACCCATGAGTAACACTGCCAGAGCAGAGAGGGAGACAGTAATTGAGTACATTCCTTGATGTAGTTATTAGTGTCTGCAGAGTGAATATATGGATCGAGAGTTTCAACAGGAAAATAATAGTCACAAGAAGTGTAGACTATATGAAAGAACAGTAATACAGTCATAACTGGTTTACAGAAAAAAAAATCTGGACAGCAACACTTAACAGGAACACAGACGATAGCCAGGAAAGGATAATAAAAATATTGAATAATGAGAAGAGCGTAATAGATTCGCAATGATAATGACAACCAATTAAATGCAGAAAGATACCAAACATAAT
>NW_025185356.1:0-794 GCF_004010195.1 Chiloscyllium plagiosum | reverse complement strand
CGGTTGCATAAAGAAAACGTGGGTGGGCAAGTTTCTAGATTCCTTATTGACCAGTGTGAGGCTACTCCTGGTTTTAAGTGCCCTGCTACCAAATCCTTTCATAACCTTGAGACAGAGCATTGAGACTGCTGCTCAGCAACAGGCCGAAACAATTCTGTCCCTATGGGCCTCTTACAGAGGGCCAAGATAAGGCCATTCAGCCCACATTAGCCTGTTGCTACTTGAAAAGGCGGAAATCTAGAACGTTGGCACATTTTGCCAACAAGGAGAAAGTGAGGACTGCAGATGTTGGAAATCATAGCTGAAAAATGCGTTGCTGGAAAAGCGCAGCAGATCAGGCAGCATCCAAGGAGCAGGAGAATCTACGTTTTGTGCTTTTCCAGCAACACATTTTTCAGCACATTTTGCCAACAGAATCATTCAAAACAAAGTGATGTGTCGCTGCAACTGTATGAGGTGTTACTGAGAGGGCATCTGGAGTACATTGCGTTGGTTGTGTTACTGTAACTGAGAAGGGATGGACCTCCAGTTTAATGGCTGTTCGTAATCCATCGGTTGCTGTCTTATTTAATGTCTCGGGTCTGTTACACAAGGATAGTAGGAGGCCATTCAGCCGTTCCCGTCTATTACAGTGAGCCACGAGGAGCCCATTCAGCCTCTCGAGCCTGTTACAGAGGGGCAGGAAGTGTTTCTTTAACTTTCTGTTACGCATAAATATTGGTTTTTAATTAGTTGTGGAATAGGAAAGACCTGATGTAAATATTAAAGTTCTAATTTTGAACAAGGCCAATTTT
>NW_025185355.1:0-2837 GCF_004010195.1 Chiloscyllium plagiosum | reverse complement strand
CTATCCTATCTACCTGAGACTCCACTTTCAAGGAACTCTGCACCTGCACTCCAAGGTCTCTTTGTTGAGCAACAAATCTTTGCCTTTCTAACCCACACTACATAGAAATAAAATCAAACTTCAAGCTATACGTAATTCTCTCCATGTTGCTACCCAAATTTAAAAAAAAATAATTAATTATGAACCTTCATCATAACGTATAAAACAACGTTAAATATCCAATGCATATTATTAAATGGACCTGTCCAGCATATATACTCTTTTAGTTCTGATAATTGTAAAATACATTTCAAAAAGCTTGGGTCAAACAAAAAAAACAGATCGATACTCATCCAAATAATGAAAGAAAAATACAACAGCCAGCAGACTGAAACTAAAGACGCTAACAAAACAAGCAATATTATCAAAGAGGCATGAACAATACTAAACTACGCCAGAATATATTTATTTTGACAGTTCTATTTCAGCCTTACAAATGTCATGTCACTATTCCCACAATATGGAAAAGTCAAATCGACAAGTTGCACCCTGAGATAAAGAATAAAACAATTGGACCCTCATCAAAAGTTCCATCAGACTCTGGAGTTAGCAAGTTATTTTAATGACTGATAGAAGGTAGCTCAGATGCAAGCTTTTCTTAATTAAGATAGAAATTATAGATATCATATAACGCGAATACTAGTTTATAAAAGCCAGGTCACATCAACGCTTGGATATTTTTTAAAAATCTAGTTTTGTTTTCGAAGAAACTGATTGTTATGCATTATTTATTCAATAATTCCTATTTGCCTAGGTATCACAAGAGCCATCCATGTTAAAAAATTTGAAAGGGGTGTAACTATACATTTGTATGGAGTTTCTGTTTATTCAATAAGATTAACAGTCCCAGTACACTTGTTCAAAGTAATAACTATCTTATAAAAACATTACCTTGTGTTATTATTTTAAATGTAGTGATATACCTCAGAGAGCAGCTTACTGTTTTAAAGTCATAGAGTCATACAGCAAAAAAACAGACCTTTTGGTCTTAATAGTCCATGCTGACCGGACATCCCAAACTTAACTAGTCTCACATACCTGCGCTTTGTCCATTCAAATCCCTTCAGATATTTCTTATTCATGTAGTTATCTAAATGTCTTTTAAGTGTTGAAACTGTACCCGCATCTATCACTTCCTCTGGAAGTTCATTCCACACATGAACTACTCTGCTCAAAACAAAATCACCCCTTGTGTCATATATAAATCTTTCTCCTCTCACCTTAAACATATACCCATTTATCTTGAAATCCTCTACCCTAAGGAAAAAACCCTTATCATTCACCTTATCTTTACCCCTCACAATTTTATGAATCTCTGTAAGGTGACCCCTCAAACTCTTACCCTCCAGTGAAAAACATTCGAGCCTGTCCTGCTTCGACCCTTAACTCAAACCCTCCATTCCCAACAACATCCTGGTTGATCTCTTCTGAACCCTCTCCAGCTTAATAATATCCTTCCTTTCACAGGGCGACCAGAACTGGACACAGTACTCAAGAAGAGGCCTCACCAACACCATGGACAACCTCAACAGGACATCCCAACTCCTATGTTGGAAGGTCTGAACAATGAAGGCAAGCATACTAAATGCCTTCTTAACCATTCTATCGAAATATGATGCAAACTTGAAAGAATTACATATCTGAACCCCTTGGTCTCTGTGTCTACAACACTACCCAGAGCCCTACTTTTAATTGTATAAGTGCTGCCTATGTTTGTTTACCAAAATACAATACCTTGCATTGAGCCAACTGATCAAGATCTCTCTGTAATCTTAGTAAACCTTCTTCACTGTCCACCATACCACCAGGTGTCATCTGCAAACTTCCTAACCATGTCTTGTATATCTCATCCAAATCATTCGTATCAATGACAAACAAAAGTGGACCCTGCACCAAACCCTGCAGAACACCTGTGGTCACAGGCCTCCAGTTCAAAAAACAGGCCTCCACCTTCACTCTCTGTCTCCTGCCGTTACACAAATTTTATATCCAGTTGGCAAGCTCACCATGTATCCTATATATCTTTACTAATTAGTCTAGTCTGCAGAACCTCATCAAAGGCTTTAGTAAAGTTCAAGTAAACAATATCCACTGCTCTGTCCTCCTCAATCTTCTTGGTTACTTGCTCAAAAAACTCAATCAAGTTTGTAAGATATAATTTCCCTTGCACACAACCATGCTGACTATCCCTAATCATTCCTTGCCTCTCCAAATGCAAATAAATCCTATCTTTCAAAATCACTTCCAACAGCTTACCCACCACCAAAATCAGGCACTCAGTTTTCTTTTCCAAATTTAAACAGTTTTTTGGATTAAGGTATACTTTGAGAAGAAAGATCATCTGTTTCACCTACTGAATGTTAACAGAATGAAAGTGTATGTGTATACGGTGGAAAAGTGGAGCTAGCTGAAACATCATCCATAATCTTATTGAAGCAGACTTGAGAGGTCATATGGCTTATTCTTACTAATGCATTTTATAACCTTATGTTCTAATGCTGACGGAAAAACCCAAGGATAAATTCTCCAAGCCCCTGAATGGTGAGTTATTGGGAAAATATGAAGCAATCGGAAAAATTAGATTCTCAATGTCGTGAGGAAAAAAAGAAATCCAAATTTCAACCCAAGATTTTAATGGCGAAACCAGAATTCTGCTCGCCAGCAGTGAGACATCCACTTGCATGTATTACCTATTCTTGTCTAATACAAAAGGAACAGGGAGAGGGCGCAGCTTAATACGTGGCTCCGCAGCTGGTGTAGGAAGGAGGGCATCAGATATGTAGATAATTGGGATGCCT
>NW_025185354.1:2038-2836 GCF_004010195.1 Chiloscyllium plagiosum | reverse complement strand
TAGGGTGGATTGTCCATGCTGAATTGTCCCCATAGTGCCCAGGGATGTGCAGGTCAGGGTAGATTGGCCGTGCTAAATTGTCCCCATAGTGCCCAGGGAAGTGCAGATTAGGATGGATTGGCCGTGATAAATTGTCTCTATAGTGCCCAGGGGTGTGCAGGTCAGGGTGGGTTGGCCATGCTAAATTGTCCCCGTAGTGCCCAGGGATGTGCAGGTTAGGGTGGATTGGCCATGCTAAATTGTCCCCGTAGTGCCCAGGGATGTGCGGGTTAGGGTGGAGCGGCCGTGCTAAATTGTCCTGTAGTGCCCAGGGATGTGCAGGTTAAGGGTGGATTGGCCGTGCTAAATTGTCCCCGTAGTGCCCAGGGATGTGCGGGTTAGGGTGGAGTGGCCGTGCTAAATTGTCCTGTAGTGCCCAGGGATGTGCAGTTTAGGGTGGATTGGCCGTGCTAAAATTTCCCTGGAGTGCCCAGGGATGTGCAGGTTATGGTGGATGGGCCGTGCTAAATTGTCCCCATAGTGCCCAGGGATGTGCAGGTTAGGGTGGATTGGCCGTGCTAAATTGTCCCCGTAGTGCCAGGGATGTTGCAGGTTAGGGTGGATTGGCCGTGCTAAATTACCCATAGTGCCCAGGGATGAGCAGGTTAGGGTGGCCTGGCCCTGCTAAATTACCCATAGTGTCCAGGGATGTGCAGGTTAGGGTGGATTGGCCGTGCTAAATTAACCATAGTGCCCAGGGATGTGCAGGTTAGGGTGGATTGGCCGTGCTAAATTGTCCCCGTAGTGCCCAGGGACGTG
>NW_025185354.1:0-1743 GCF_004010195.1 Chiloscyllium plagiosum | reverse complement strand
AGGATGTGGAAGCTTTGGAAAGGGTTCAGAGGGGATTTCCCGGGATGTTGCCTGGTACAGAGGGAAGGTCTTATGAGGAAAGGCTGAGGGACTTGAGGCTGTTTCCGTTAGAGAGAAGGAGGCTGAGAGGTGACTTAATTGAGACGTATCAGATAATCCGAGGGTTAGATAGGGTGGGCAGGGAGAGGCTTTTCCCTCGGATGGTGATGGCTAGCACGAGGGGACACAGCTTTAAATTGAGGGGGTGATAGATACAGGACAGATGGCAGAGGGAGTTTCTTTACTCAGAGAGTAGGAGGGGGCGTGGAACGCACTGCCTGCCACAGTAGTAGACTCGCCAACTTTAGGGGCATTTAAATGGGCATTGGATAGGCATATGGATGAGAATGGAATAGGGTAGGAGAGAGGGGCTTCAGATTGGTCAGCACAACATGGAGGGGCCGAAGGGCCTGGACTGTGTTGGAATGTTCTGTGATCTTGAGGGCCACATCCATACAGATCCCTGAAATTTTCCCCCCAAGTTGGCAGGGTTGTTAAGAAGGCGTATGGTGTGTTGGCTTTCATTAGCGGGGGATTGAGTTTAAGAGCCGCGAGGTTATGCTGCAGCTCTATAGAGCCCTAGTTAGGCCACACTTGGAACATGGTGTTCAGTTCTGGTCACCTCAACAGAGGAAGGAGGTGGAAGCTTTAGAGAGGGTGCAGAGATTTCCCAGGACGCTACCTGGCCTGGAGGGCAGGTCTTATGAAGAAAGCTGGAGGGAGCTGGGGCTCTTCTCATTGGAGTGAAGGAGGGTGAGAGGTGACTGGATAGAGGTGTACAAGATGGTGAGAGGCAGAGAGAGAGAGGGGATAGACAGAGACTTTCTCCCAGGGCGGAAATGGCTATCACCATGGGGCATCATTTGAAGGTGATTGGAGGAAGGTTTCGGGGAGATGTCAGAGGGAGGTTCTTTACACAGAGAGTGGTGGGTGTGTGGAAGGCACTGACAGCAGTGGGAGTACAGTCAGAGACATTAGGGACATTTAAGCGACTCTTGGAAAGGCATATGGATAGTGGTAAAGTGTAGGGTGTCGGTCAGAGCAGGATAAAAGGTCAGCACAACATCGAAGGCCGAAGGGCCTCTACTACTCAGTTTAAACTTCCTTTCATCCTGACACATACCCGTGTTGACGCTCTCTCTCTCTCTCTCCTCTGTTTCCTGTCACTCGACTCTTGGAAAGGCATATGGATAGTGGTAAAGTGTAGGGTGTCGGTCAGAGCAGGATAAAAGGTCAGCACAACATCGAAGGCCGAAGGGCCTCTACGACTCAGTTTAAACTTCCTTTCATCCTGACACATACCCGTGTTGACGCTCTCTCTCTCTCTCCTGTTTCCTGTCACTCGATTCAAGCTGTTGCCTCCATCTCTCTCACGCCGCGAGAGGGTGGGGGACCGGTGGTGCTGGCTGGAGGTGGTGGGGAGGACTGAGCAGTCACAGGCCCTTCGGCCCACACTGCTCCGTGCTGACCTTTACAATCTTGTTAACGTACCCCCGCCCCAACCGCAGCTCATTCCACGTGCGGCCCACCCTCTGGGTAAAAACGTTTCCCCTCAGGATCCCTTTGGATGGATCCCCTCTCACCTTAAACTGATGTCCCCTCTGCTCCTCGCCACCCCCCCCCCACAAACTCGGGGGATAAAGACTGAGCGCGTTCACCCTCTCCGTGCCTCTATGTAAGGTCGCCCGCCCCCTTCCCCCACAT
>NW_025185353.1:0-2836 GCF_004010195.1 Chiloscyllium plagiosum | reverse complement strand
ACAATAACTGTTACCAACACAGGTCAGTAATAAACTGTACAACAACTGCTACCCACACAGGTCAGTAATAAACTGCTACCCAGACAGGTCTGTATTAAACAGTACTATAACTGCTACCCACACAGGTCACTAATAAACAGTACATTAACTGCGATGCAATCAGTTCAGTAATAAACAGTACAATAACTGCTACCCACGTAGGTCAATAATAAACAGCACGATAACTGCTACCCTATCAGATCAGTAATAAACAGTACAATACCTGCTACCCAAACAGGTCAGTAATAAACAGGAAAATAACTGCTACCCACTCAGATCAGTAATAACCAGGACAATAACTGCCAACCAGAGAGGTCAGTAATAAACAGTGCAATAACCGCTACCCAATCAGATCAGTAATAAACAGTACCATGACTGCTACCCACACAGGTGAGTAATAAACAGAACAATAACTGCTACCCGCTCAGGTCAGTAATAAACAATACATTGACTGCTACCCATGAATGACAGTCATAAACAGTGCAATAACTCGTACCCACGCACGTCAGTAATAAACAGTACAATAACTGCTCCCCACACAGGTCAGTAATAAACAGTACAATAACTGTGACCCACTCAGATCAGTAATAAACAGTACAATAACTGCTACCTACACAGGTCAGTAATAAACAGTACAATAAATGCTACTCACACAGGTCAGTCATAAACAGTACAATAACTGCTACCCACTCAGATCAGTAATAAACAGTACAATAAGTGCTACCCACACCGATGAGCAATAAACTGCTACCCACTCAGATCAGTAGTAAACGTTACATTAACAGCTACACACGCACGTCAGTAATAAACAGTACAATACCTGCTACTCACACAGGTCAGTCATAAACAGTACAATAACTGCTACCCACTCAGATCAGTAATAAACAGTACAATAAGTGCTACCCACACCGATGAGCAATAAACTGCTACCCACTCAGATCAGTAGTAAACGTTACATTAACAGCTACACACGCACGTCAGTAATAAACAGTACGATAACTGCCAGCCATTCAGGTCTGTCATAAACAATACATTATCTGCTACCCACTCAGATCAGTAATAAACAGTACAATAACTGCTACCCACACAGGTCTGTAATACACAGTACAATAACTGCTACCCACGCAGATCTGTAATAAACAGTACATTATCGGCTACCCACTCAGTACAGTAATAAACAGTACAATAACTGCTACCCACACAGGTCAGTAATAAGTCTGTAATAAACTGCTACCCACTCAGGTCAGTAATAAACAATACAATAACTGCTACCCACAAATGACAGTAATAAACAGTGCAATAACTGCTGCCCAGACAGATCAGTAATAAACAGTACAGTAAAAGCTACACACACAGGTCAGTAATAAACAATACAATGAACTGCTACCTAATCAGATCAGAAATAAACAGTACAATAACTGCTACCCACACAGGTCAGTAATAACCTGCTACCCAGACAGTTCAGTAATAACAGTACAATAGTTGCTACCCACTCATATCAGTTATAAACAGAACAATAACTGCTACCCACACAGGTCAGTAATAAGCAGTACAGTAACTGCTATCCACTCAGATCAGTAATAAACAGTACAATAAACAGCTACACACTCAGATAAGTAATAAACAGTACAATAACTGCTAACCACTCAGATAGGTAATAAACAGTACAATAACTGCTACCCACACAGGTCAGCAATAAACAGCACAATAACTGCTGCCCACACAGGTCAGTAATAAACTGTACAATAACTGTTACCAACACAGGTCAGCAATAAACAGGACAATAACTGCTACCCACACCGGTCAGTAATAAACTGCTACCCAGACAGGTCTGTATTAAACAGTACCATAACTGCTACCCACACAGGTCACTAATAAACAGTACATTAACTGTGACGCAATCAGTTCAGTAATAAACAGTACAATAACTACTACCCACGTAGGTCAGTAATAAACAGCACGATAACTGCTACCCTATCAGATCAGTAATAAACAGTACAATACCTGCCAACCAGAGAGGTCAGTAATAAACAGTGCAATAACTGCTACCCAATCAGATCAGTAATAAACAGTACAATGACTGCTACCCACACAGGTGAGTAATAAACAGGAAAATAACTGCTACCCACTCAGATCAGTAATAACCAGGACAATAACTGCCAACCAGAGAGGTCAGTAATAAACAGTGCAATAACTGCTACCCAATCAGATCAGTAATAAACAGTACAATGACTGCTACCCACACAGGTGAGTAATAAACATAACAATAACTGCTACCCACTCAGGTCAGTAATAAACAATACATTGACTGCTACCCATGAATGACAGTCATAAACAGTGCAATAACTCGTACCCACGCACGTCAATAATAAACAGTACAATAACTGCGCCCCACACAGGTCAGTAATAAACAGTACAATAACTGTGACCCACTCAGATCAGTAATAAACAGTACAATAACTGCTACCTACACAGGTCAGTAATAAACAGTACAATAACTGCTACTCACACAGGTCAGTAATAAACAGTACAATAACTGCTACCCACTCAGATCAGTAATAAACAGTACAATAAGTGCTACCCACACCGATGAGCAATAAACTGCTACCCACTCAGATCAGTAATAAACACTACATTAACAGCTATACACGCACGTCAGTAATAAACAGCACAATAACTGCTACCCACACAGGTCAGTAATAAACAGTACAATAACTGCGACCCAATCAGATCAGTAATAACCAGTACAATAACTGATACCCACACAGATCAGTAATAAACAGTACAGTAACAGCTA
>NW_025185352.1:0-2836 GCF_004010195.1 Chiloscyllium plagiosum | reverse complement strand
ACTGTGAGGCAGACTGGGAGCAGTGTCCAGCAGTCAGTATTATTGTGAGGCAGTCTGGGAGCAGTGTCCCACAGTCAGTATTATTGTGAGGCAGACTGGGAGCAGTGTCCAGCAGATCACCTTCATTGTAAGGCAGACTGGGAGCAGTGTCCAACAGCTCAGTATTACTGTGAGGCAGACTGGGAGCAGTGTCCCACAGTCAGTATTACTGTGAGGCAGACTGGGAGCAGTGTCCAGCAGATCAGTATTACTGTGAGGCAGACTGGGAGCATTGTCCAGCAGCTCAGTATTACTGTGAGGCAGACGGGGAGCAGTGTCCAGCAGCTCAGTATTACTGTGAGGCAGATGGGGAGCAGTGTCCAGCAGCTCAGTATTATTGTGAAACAGACTGTGAGCACTATCCAGCAGATCAGCTTTGTTGTGGGGCAGACTGGGAGGATTGTCCAGTAGGTCAGTATCATTATGAAACAAACTGGGAACAGTGTCCAGCAGATCAGCTTCATTGTGATTCAGACTGGGAGGAGTGTTCAGCAGATCAGCATCATTGTGACGCAGACTGGGAGCAGTGTCCAGCACTCAGTATCTCTCTGAAGCAGACTGAGAGGTGTGTGAAGCAATGGATTAGCTGCACCAAATTTGGCCCATTGTTAGGAATGGGTGCAGTCTCAATCAGTGGGTGTGAATCTGAAAGCTTCCTGTCTTATGCGTGTGTTACATAAAGCCATTTGCTGAGCCCATCAGGAAGGACTCAGCGGGGTGGCTACTCCAGGTACTGGGGGCCTGCAGGTCACAGCCTCCCTGTATTTTCTGTTTGGATCTGTTATTAGCGCACAGACTCATGAACATCTGCGATCAGTTTGAACTGGCTTCGAGAGCCAACGTAAATCAAGGCCACTTTTTTTTTGGGCACTGGTCAGATCGATCCTTTAACCCCTTCACCATCAGGACAGATTACCTGAAGGTTCTGAGATGATGGTTTGGAGGGGCTGGGGAGTGTACAAAAGCTTGGGAGGTGTGTATCACCAAGGTTTGGCAGAAACTAATCTTTTGGAGCATTAATTCCTGTCCATTGTGGTTAAAAACCTAGTCATCACATGTGAGGCACTCTCTCTGCTCCATTCTATAAACCTGCAGCTTTTTAGTCACCCAAGACATCTTCCACTTCATCTGGAAGTCTAAGATGGATCCTATTACAAAACTCTGGAGAAAGAGAGAAAGCCTTCTTTTTCCTCTTGACAAGATATTCGACTTCCTTCGTAAACCACGGCTCTCACGCTCGACAACCTCCTCCCTGCCTGACAGGTACATACATATCAAGGGCAAGCAGTCGCTATTCCTTGAATAAGCTCCACATTTTAATTGTGCCCATTTACTGCAGTTTCCTTCCCCATCCAATGCATCCTAAATCTTGCTAATCGCATCATAATTGCCTTTCCCCCAGCTATAACTCTTGCCCTGCGGTCTTTACCTATCCCTTTCCATCACTAAAGTAAACATAACCAAATCATGGTCACTATCGACCAACGTGCTCACCTACCTCCAAATCTAACACCTGGCTGGGTTCATTACCTAATACAATGTAGCCTCGCCCCTTGTTGGCCTGTCTACATACTGTGTCAGGAAACCATCCTGCACACATTGGACAAAAACTGAGCCATCTGAAGTACTTGAATTATAGTATTCCCAGTCAATATTTCGAAAGATAATGTACCCCATAACAACTACCCTTTCACTCTAGCACATATCGAGGATAATCTTTAAATTAGATTAGATTCCTTACAGTTTGGAAACAAGCCCTGCAGCCTAACGAGTCTGCAATGACCCTCTGAAGAGTAACCCACCCAGGCCGATTCCCCTACCTACCCGTGAATAATGCACCTAACGCTATGTGCAATTTATCATGGCCAATTCACCTGACCTGCATATCTTTCGATTGTGGGAGGAAATCGGAGCACCTGGAGGAAACCCATGTAGACACAGGGAGCATGTGTAAAACTCCACACAGACTGTCACCCGAGGCAGGATCTGAACCTGGGTCCCTGGTGCTGCTGCAGTGCTAACTACTGAGCCACCACTCCACCTCATTCGAGGAACATCTGTCTCCAGGCAACCACCCCCACCCCACCTGTCCCTGTAACCCTGCATTCCCCCTGACTAATCCACCTAACCTCAACATTCCTGCCCACTTTGTTAACCTTTTCTCTACATCTCTGGAACTATTTGGAGGCCTACATAAAACTCCCAACATAAACCTCTCCTTTCCTATTTCCAACTTCAGCCCATACTAGCTCAGTAGACAAGTCCTCAAATATCCTTTCTGCAACCGTAATACTGTCCTTGATTAAAAATGCCACACCAACCCCTCTTTTATTTTGTTCTCTGTTCTTACTGAAACATCTAAATTCCAGAACCTGCAATAACCATTCCTGTCCCTGCTCTACCCATGTCTCCAAAATGGCCACACATCGAAGTCCCAGGAACCAACCCATGCTGCAAGTTCACCCACTTTATTCCAGATGCTCCAGGCGTTGAAGTAGACACACTTGCTTCTTGGTGCCCTCTTGCGACCTTGAAACCTTATTTCTCCCTCATTACTCTCAACCTCCTCTATTGTCAAACTACAATTTAGGTTTCAATCCCCCTGCTGAAATAGTTTAAACCCTCCTGAATAGCGTTAGCAAATTTCCTCCCCAGGATATTGGTACCCCTCTAGTTCAGGTGAAGGCCATCCTGTTTGTAGAGGTCCCACCTCCCCAGAAAGAGTCCCAAATATCCAGAAACCCAAAACCATCCCTCCTGCACCAAAACTGTAGCCACGTGTTCAACTCCTCTATCT